>NW_028074503.1:41343199-41350366 GCF_014824575.4 Sturnira hondurensis
TGGTAGCTACCTCGCACTCCTCTTCGCTCTTTGCAGCTATGAGAATGTCATCTACATGCTGCAACAGCACTATAGATGGATGGGACAGCGGAAAGCCTGCAAATCTTTGCTCAGAGCCTCATTAAAGATGGTGGGGGAGTTTTTGAACCCTTGCGGCAGTCTAGTCCATGTGAATGGACCTACTAGTCCATTCTCTGGGTCATTCCACTCAAAGGCAAAGATCTCCTGGCTCGGGGGTGCTAACGGAATGCAGAAGAAAGCATCCTTCCAGTCCAGGACTGAACAATAAGTGTGAGTAGGGGGTAGCGAACTCAGCAGGGTATACGGGTTAGGCACCGTGGGGTGGATGGTCTCTACCCGTGCATTCACCTCCCGCAAGTCTTGCACCGGGCGGTAGTCTTGGGTCCTAGGTTTCTGGACAGGGAGTAAAGGGGTGTTCCAGGCAGACTGACACTCCCGGAGTATCCCTGCCTCAAGTAGGCGCTGCAAGTGTCGCGCAATACCCTGTTTGGCTCGTGCTGGAACTGGATATTGCCTGACCCTGACTGGGCTGGCGGTGCTTGACAGTTGCACTAGGACAGGTGGCTGGTGAGAGGCCAAACCTGGTGGACTGGTCTCCGCCCATACTCCAGGTATCTTAGTGAGCAAGGCATCCGGGACCCCTGCCGTCTCCCCCTTACCTCCTTGACTGGTGGCAAGCAGGTACTCTTCAGACAGTGGGACGGTTATCTCCAAGCTGACCTCCATCTCTTTGTCCCTGTTTCTCGAAGGGCTCTCCTCACGTCTGAAGGTGATGGTGGCTTGGAGTTTCTGTAACAAATCTCTTCCAAGCAGTGGGTAAGGACAGTCTGGAATGACTAGGAAAGAGTGGGTAATGGTGCCTCGGCCTAGGTTAGTTATTCTTGCGGGAGTCCATGGGTAGGCCTCTGCTTTGCCCGTGGCCCCCACCATCTTGGTAGTTGCCTTCTGGGTCTGTCCCTGTGGTTGCTTTAGGACTGAGACGGCTAGGCAGATCGTCCGTCTGCCTCACTGGTTCCCTTTTAGACATTTCCTAATGTACCCAGGCCTCTCTGTTGCAATATCTACCCAGACATCTATGTACAGATATTGGTCGGGGTGGGGGGCCCTGTACACCGTGGCTCGCACTGCAAACAAAATGGAGAGGTCAAAAGTACCCTCCATGCGCCACCCTACATCAAAAGTGGGCCACTCTAACTGGCACAAGGCTCGCAGGAATTCAGGGTCCAGTGGCAGCCCGCCGTAGCCCCGTGCTCGTCTCTGGAAATCAGAAAAGTTCTTTAAGAGACAGTCAAGTCAGGAACCGGGCATCCATTCCTGTTGTCCCATCTTGAGAAGACTGAGGATTTTGAAGGAGAGGAAACAGACCACACAGGCAAATGGCCAAACAAATAACATAGTTCCACGAACACACGGACTATCAGACGTGCCTGGCATACAAACTGAAACTAAACGCAGAGCAGCGCGACGCGGGGGAAGGAAAACCTGACGTGACCAGTCACAATCCAAATTACCAAAACCAAATTTCAGAGGGCAGCATCACGCCTCTGAAAGTCCCTGGGTAGGTCACAGGCGGTGTCCCACCTACTACCTCAGGGGTTATTTGCTCCGGAGCACCAAAACCAAAAGAGGATCCTCACCAAATACTTACTCAGCCCCAGCTGCCCGTCTGGTCTCCAATCCGAAACTCCGCCGAGGGAGATCTCGCTGGGGTCTCCAAATGTTGCATCCACCAACCGTGAGAACAAATGTCAGAGACTTTCAGGGTTTCAAAGATGTTACTTTATTGGCCAAGTTTAACCTGCACAGGGGCGAACTCTCAGAGTGTCCAGAGACACAGTGCCTACAAGGGCTGCAAATGAGAGTCACACGCAGCGCTTACAGCCAAGTCCTTATATAGAGGCAAGCAAGCAAGCGTTGCACAGAAGCAGATGTGGCGGTTAGCTATTGGCTTACAGAGCCCGCGTGCGGGAACAGGGTGGGGTCTGACTCAACTGAAAGGAAAATTTTGAAACTAAACAGATGGCAATCAACTTACAGGATGTTTGCTAGGGACGCAGGCTCCTTGGGGCTGAGACTATTTTTCTTGTTCCCAACAGTAGAAATAGTAAATTAAAAATACAATTTATAAAAAGACTCAATAGCAACAAAACAGGTTAAAAATCTGGGAATAAACTTAAAAACAATGTACAGGATCTGTATGAATGAAATTGAAAACTGCTATGCAAAAACAGAAACTTGAACAAATGAAAAATAGCATCTTGTTTTGGGGTTAAAATGAGTATCATTGTATACCCATTTACAAAGTTATCTGTAACTGAAATATAATCTAGAAAAGTCATCCCACAGGAAGTGACCAGTTAAATTGGAACCTGAGACGTGTACCCCAGTCTGGATCCCTTTGCTGCTCTCCACAGGGTGGTGGTATCTGCCCCCCACCATCCTCACCTCAAAACTCCCAACGCAGCTCACCTCCTGCCCCTGGACTGCGTGGCTTGCTTCGTTAGGCTGTGAGCATCACCTCGTGACCATGGAGATCAGCAACCAGAAGCACCTAACCCCCAGTCCGCGTGGTTGCTCATCTCTCCACCAGAACTTCCCGCCCCTCAGGCCTGCCAGCCTAAATATGCCTCCCACGCCTGTGGGCTTGTCCTCTCACCTGTAGCCCAGTCCTGCCTCTGACCTTAGACAGGCCCCGCCCCCATCTGTAGGTTTGATTTTTAGTACTCCATTTAAACAACAATAACCAGGAATCAGGTATACTTGTGAACATGCAGTTTAATGAAGAAATATTAATCATACATATTTTATAAAATTAAAGACAACCCTGAAAAAAGAACTTGTTCAGACAATAAAAAGAAAAGACACAAACTGGGCAAAAAACATGAATGACCTAAAATATGGAGTGAAAAAACAGCGAAAGGAAAAGAATGGGAAAAGATATACAGGAAAAAGAATGGGAAACGGTTGTTGCAGAGGCACCTTTACAGTTGTTCACATGGACAATAATGTCATAATTATTATATAACAGGACAACAATAAACTTTGTTTCTCATATTCACAACTCTAAACCTACTTTTGCCCCACCCTGTCTTATGCAAACATAAACCATGTGAAAATTACATACTAACATGCAGTGGACTTCACAGTAACAAGCATGACCAGCGATGAAGAGCACTTCACATCATTGAGTTTAATTTACCAGGAAGATCCAAATTCATAAACAATGTCGTAAACTTAAATTATATAGAACAGAGACACAAACAAAAATGTATAATCATAATAGATTTAACAAACCTCCCTCATGAGGAATATAGCAGCATTCCTCTTTCAGAAATGAGAGACAACCTCGAAAAATTCAGTAAGGATGTAAGAAACACCATGAGCAGCAAATTGGATTCAACATTCTCAGATAACTGACTATGCAGAGTTTTCCTGCTGACCTGCCCTAAGGTGTTATTCCCAACGTGACCACGAGATGTCAGCAGAGATGCACGAGTGGAACATTTTTTACATTGACCATATATTGTAATTAAGTTTCAAGGAATTTCTGGAAGATAGCAACAGAGTGGCACAGAGGGAATCCAGCTCCCCGACACCTGGTAGAAAATCCAGGCGGATCTATTGAGGAACAGCATAATCAACCAACAATTCCCCAGCATTTATGAAAATAAGAGACCAGAGAGTGTGACGGAAGGACCAGACAGCTGCAGGTCAGTGAGGACTCCGGGACATGAGTAAGGACAAAAGCAGCTGCACCCACAGCCTCTGCGGCCTCCGCGGAGGCGGGCTGTGCCCGCGGCCTGATACTCGAGTGCAGACAACAAGAGGCATCAGGCGACCTAACGGCCTCGGTGCCGCTGCTGCAGCTGGGAAACGGAGGCCTCGGTCTGGGACCAGTGCCGGGGCGCCTGCTGCAGAGGGAACTCCGGAAGACCGACACCCAGTGGGTCTACAACAGACTATTCTGTGGGAGCCGTGGGCCTGCTACAGGGTCCGTGGGAGAGAACTGACTCCCTCCCTCCCCGTCTAGGCAGGCTGAGCAATACCGGGCAGGGACCTGTCTGCTCAAGTTTACCTAAAGGGTGTAGCAAGGGCAGAGAGCCGTGTTCAAAGGCAGACTCTCTGGTTGCCAGGCCGCCAGTCCACCAGCCCGCCAGGGTGGGGGGATTTGAGAAAGACACTGTCATTGCCAGTCTTTTGGGGAGTGGGCTGGGCTGAAAGGCAGGCTTTCTGGAGAAGTCTTTACTGGAAAGTGATCTGAGGTGTTCTGTGACAGCAACTTGCCTCACAGCCCAACCAGCCCAGCAGCCATCCAGGGGAGGGGCAGGGACACTTGGGTCCCGCCATAGGACTGGGAAGGACAGTGCCAGATCCCACGGGACCCAGGCAGCCTGCCCGGGGTGCGGGCGCCTGCATCCCAGCCCACAGAGAGGTCCTGCTGCAACCAGAAAAACCGGTTCGGGCAGTTTGAAACCGACTAAGGAAGTTTTTTTTTAGCAACTTCTTTTCTAAGTAATCTTATATTTTTTAATTGTATTATTGCTTTATCTTTCAATACTTTGTTCCTCTCATTTCTTTCTGTCGGGTTTTAGTTCTTCTTCCTTTCTTCCCAAACTTTTTGCTTATTCCTTCTTTCTCCTGACTTTTTTGTGTATGTGTGTGTGTGTGTGTGTGTGTCGGATTGTTTGTTTGTTTGTTGCTTAGTTTTCTTTTACCCGTAAGAGACACAAATAACTGGGAACTGCGAAAGGACCAGAGTGGGCCATAAAGAGGGGCATCTCCACAATAGTGACACAGACAAATCACACTTTGCTATGACAGAGAAACCTCAAGTTGCTGCATAGGTGTATTATTATTTTTTCCATTATTATCACTTCTTTTTTTATTTTAATAGTATCTTTGTATTCCTCCTTATTCTGTATAGGTTTCTTAGTCCTGGCTGGTTATATTGTACTATGTGACAGGTTTCCCCTGTCCTTTCCTCCACAGTGTATTGCTCATTTTCTACACTTCATACCACTTGATTTCCTTCGGCATACTACCCAAGCTCTATAACCCCCATTCAGACAGATCACATGGAGTCTGTCATGTGAATGTTGCTCTAATATTATTGTAAATAACAGCTGTTCTATACAACGGTAAATACTTCACAACACATCTCTCAGAACTTAGACCACCTTACAGGTTCCTGAATTCTATTACTGTAGTGATTAACTCTATTTGCTCACATGTACACCTAGTTACTATCCTTTACTCTCACCTTACCTCAAAATCTGACCGCCCGCAAACTCACTGCTTTCTAGATACAACTCACAAACCTTCCCTTCCCAACAAAAGACTTATCTTCTGTCCATCCTTTCTTAAAAGTGGCAAGCTGGGTCAAAGAGTACGGTTAACACTATACATAGCCTAAAGATTGTATATTTCTTCTCTACCGACTGTGACTGTAAATAACGTAAAATAATCTTCTGCTGTCATAAGCCATTTTGCCTCCCCCTCCAACTGACCACACACACACAGAAAAAAGGAGTAGGTGGAAGCGGAGAACACAAAGATACCTGCAGGAGACTGCACCACTGAAATTCACAGGTATCCTACCACAGAAGTTCACACCATAAACCCAGGGAACCAGAACAGATCAATTTAAGAAGCTGAGGACAACAAAAAGAGTATCACAAACAATGGGAAAACAAAGAAATAATCCCCAAATGAAAGAAAAGGTGGAAGTCTCAGAAAGAATGTTAGATGAAATAGAGGCAAGTCAACTATTAGATATTGAATTCAAAGCACTGGTTATCAGGAAATTCAAAGAGCTTACAATGACCTACCAGAAACTACAGGGGATCTACAATGAACTCACCGCAAATTATATCAATATGAAAAAGGAAACAGAAACCATCAGCAAAGGCCAAGAGGAAATAAAGAATACAATCTCTGAACTGAAGAACACAGTAGAAGGTATGAAAAGCAGGATTGATGAGGCAGAAGATCGCATCAGTGAGTTAGAGGACAGAGTAGAAAGAATCTCCCAGACAGGGCAAGTAAAGAGAAAGAGACTCAGAAAGAATCAGGAGGGATTAAGAGAAATGCAAGACAATATGAAATGTAATAATATCCGAATAATAGGAATACCAGAAGGAGAAGAGGAAGAACAAGGGATAGAAAACCTATTTAAAAGAGTAATAATGGAAAATTTTCCTAATTTGATGAGAGAAAAAGTCACATGAATCCAGGAATCACAGAGAGTCCCAATCAGGTGGAACCCAAAGAGGCCCACTTCAAGACACATCATCATTAAAACGGCAAAACTCCAAGACAAAGAGAGAATCTTAAAGGCAGCAAGGGAGAAAAAGGAAGTAACATACAAGGGGGTCCCAATAAGGTTGGCTACTGACTTCTCAGTGGAAACACTCCAAGCAAAAAGAGAATGGCAAGAAATATTCCAAGTAATGAGAACCAGAGGCCTACAACCAAGGCTACTTTACCCAGCAAGGCTCTCAATCAAGATAGAAGGCCAAATAAAGAGCTTCCAAGACAAAAGAAGTCTAAAAGAATATGCCTCCACCAAACCAGTTCTACAAGAATTACTAAAAGGGCTGCTTTAAGGAAAGGAAGGGAAAGAGAGAAATGGAGAGGAACACAGGTACAAAAATGGCAATGAATAAGTACCTTTTAATAATAACCTTAAACATAAATGGATTAAATGCTCCAATTAAAAGACATAGAATAGCTGAATGGATAAGAAAGTATGACCCACACATATGCTGCCTACAAGAGACTCACCTCAGGTCAAAAGACCATCACAGACTAAAAGTGAAAGGCTGGAAACAAATTTTCCAAGCAAATGGACAAGAAAAAAAAGCCAGGGTAGCAATTCTCATATCAGACAAAATAGACTTCGAAAAAAAGGGCCATAAAGAGAGACCCAGAAGGTCACTTCATAAAACTCAAGGGAAGAATCCACCAAGAAGACATTAACATCATAAATATATATGCACCCAACATAGGAGCACCCAAATATATAAGAAAAATCCTAGAGGACTTCAAGAAAGATATTGACAGCAACACAATTATAGTAGGGGATTTTAACACCCCACTGTCAAAAATGGACAGATCTTCCAAACAAAATATCAACAAAGATATAGC
>NW_028074503.1:41354317-41451905 GCF_014824575.4 Sturnira hondurensis
GGGAACAGGGTGGGGTCTGACTCAACTGAGAGGAAAATTTTGAAACTAAACAGATGGCAATCAACTTACAGGATGTTTGCTAGGGACGCAGGCTCCTTGGGGCTGAGACTATTTTTCTTGTTCCCAACATTCCCCCGTTTTCCTTGTGGGTATGTCAAACCCTTGACTCTCCATCATTTGGGACGATGGTATAAGGTTGGCAGAGTACCATTAACTTGACTACTTCTACCCTCTCTTTGATAAAGGCAAGGACTCTATTTAGGATGATAGGCCCTATGGTGACCGCTAGTAGGGCAGTAGAAGGGGTCCAGCAATAGCAGACATAAGCGTAGGTAACCAAGGCGATGTTTTGAACATGGAGGCATACCAACTGGAACTTTCCTCCTCTTTATCTCTACCCTTTAATCTTTTGGTGAGGGTCCTGATATTTTCTCTAATTACTCCAGAGTGGTTAGCATAAAAACAACATTCCTCCCCTAATGTAGCACATAACCCACCTTGCTAGAGGAAGAGGAGCTCTAATCCTCTCCTATTTTGTAAGGCTACTCCAGCAAGGGAGTCTACTTGGCGCTCTAAATATATTACCTGATCTTGGAGGAGGGAGATATCTGAGGTGCTGTGCCTCTCATTGGCTGCGCGGCAGAAGCAGGTTACAGAAGCAGAATGCGGAAGTTAGACTCTCCTACGGGGCGTTCTTAGGCTAGCAGAAAAGGGGCTTTTCTCTATCATTCCCCGCTGTGGGTGCTTAGACAGCGCTTTCGTCTGTCTCAGCCTCCAATAACGGGACGCTCTGCTCTTGTTGTTGCTGGAGAATGAGAATGCGGCTAGTGGTCTTCCGTACTAGTGCTCCTTCTAACTGGCTGACTACTGTTCTGATGGCCCAGGGTCCTACGGTAATGACTAGGATGAGGATGATCAGGGGTCCTAGGACGGGGGCTAGGAAGGAGAGAAGAGTGTTCCGCCACCAGGAGGATGCTCCTGTCCCAGCCCTGGGCCATAGTCTGTTTTTAACAAAATAGCAACACTCTTCTCCTAGGAATATACAGGTCCCCCCTGTTCTTCGATTCAGAGCATTAATGAGGTTTTTTTCCTCATCATTTTTCTCCTCCTGTGATTTACTATTAGGAGGGGTTCTGAGATTACTTTCTCCTTCTGGAATCATATAAAGGACAATGGACGAAGGTCTCATCTTCTTGTAACTACTTCAGGCTGGACATGGACGTTGTCCTACCTACCCTTGGATCAGGGGTACCCTGAAAGAGGAGGAGGCGGGTGCAGCACAGAGGGAGTCCTTCCTGCAAGGGGAAGGACCTTACAGGGTCCTGGTCAGTTGGCTGTCACCAGGAAGTCGCAGGCTTGGTGTCCAAAGGCTGGCATTACTGGACCGTTGGCCTTCTGGTCAGGTCATATTCTGGAGGTGACAGATTAGGCAGGTCATAGGCATACGGCCTATGTAAACAGAAGAACACACAGGTTAATTCACACAATAATTCACAAACCAGTTGCTGTGCCTGTGAGACTGTCTTTTGGGATGACATTCCATTGCAAGGTCCTTCCTGAAATGACATTTAACAGTGGCAATTTGACAGGTCCTTTGCACCTGTAAATTGTACATCTTTGGTGACATCACAAACCAGGTTTCAACTCTTACATGAAAATAAGACAGTTTTAAGACAGTTAGCTGTGCCATTCTGATGTCCAATACTGAGCATAGTGATTTTCCTAGAACTATAATTTTTCTCCTTAAGATCACTCTCACTGTTATTACAGGGACTACTTTGGGTCCTGCTTTTGATTTTGACTGTTCATTTGCATAAACACACTAAGAGCAATCTGGACCACTTATGATCTTCAAGTCCGCTTTGCTGGAACTCACACAGGGAACCTTCAGATTGACTTCTCAGTCCACCCCTCGGGGCAGAGAAGCAGAGCCACACATCCGCCATCTGGCTTCACCTGTGCCAGTCATTTCACTCAAATCCTTGAGCCTCCATTGTGCCTACAGGTTCCTTTTTAGCCATCTTTCAGGAAAGCAACCTTTGTTCTTTCCCTGGAAAGGCTGGCTGGAACCGCACAACCAACCAAAGTACCAGGCTTTTCTCGTGGGCTTTTGCCAGCTTCACAGGTCAATCCAAGTTCCTCTGAGCTCTCCGGTAATGACCAGAACCCACACATGCCTCCTTCAGGTGTGACATTCCAGTCAAAGTCCTGGTTAACAAAACCACTATTAATGACTGGTCTTATTGGTTTTATGCAAAGAAACCTTACATTATCATTCATTCCTTCAGAATGCCAAATTCTGGAGGGATCAGGTAGGGAGAAAAACACAAATCTTGAAGGAAAATCTTTCTCCTAATACCCGTCAAGATGCATCTCCATGCCTTATACCTTCTATTACTAATACCACATAATTTCTTTCCAAAACGTTTACATTTCTATTTATTTTTATAACTTCCCACAGACTTTCTGCAATATTTGCAAGCCTTCTATAGCCTTTTTACCTATCCAGATTTATCCATAATTCACTTTTAATCCCTGTTCCTTTCCCACACTGGGAAGGACTGTACTTAAACTCAGTATCTGGTAGCTAAAAGTCCCTAGATTCGCAGGGACATTTTTTCACCTTTCTGAAGCTTAGACCTTGCAAACACCCTATAAATCAAATGGTCAGCCTTGGACCTCAGTTCATGACCTTCAAAACTAGAGCCATTCTTATCAAAACCAGTTACACAGAGAATTTGACTACTGCAGGGTCCACACAGCAGCAGCACACAGCTAAGCAGGTTTACAGAAGCAAGAAAGCAGGGCTACTGATAGGGTAATGTTCTTTTGTTCTTACTGCTTAGTTACTTAGTTGTTTACTCCTCTTTATCTTAGTGGCTCAGCAAATGGACCCAGTCCCTCTGACTTGTCTAAACTGGTCTCTTGCTACATCTCCCCCCTTTATCTATTCTGAGGATGGGAGGAGGTCTCCTGAAGACTTAGGGGCATTCCTAATTCTAAGTAGTGCCAGCGGCAGCAAATGGATGTCCAAGGTCATCCAGTCTCCTTCTCAGTGAATGATTTTTTATCTCTGGCCAGGGCCTCTCCGAGGGTAGGGGGAGTTTCTGAAGCTCTGTGGCAGTCTGGTCTGGGTCTAAGCCAGCTAGGCTGAGGACTGTAGGCGCCTGTAACTCTGGTCTTTGTTGCCTGACAGTGGGCTTTTTCTCTTCCCTTTCAGATACGGATACAGAACAAAATCCAAAACACAGAGTTCCGAAACAACACACAGGCATTCTCTTGCACCAGTGTGTCCACTGGTGTCTCACAGAGACATGCTCTTTCAGGCCCAGTCTCATAGCAGAGACATGCTGCTTTGCCTCAGGCTGAAGCACTCATCAGCCCCAATTGACCCTTCCTGGGTCCCAGGTGGCAAAGGCATTATCCCCAACTGGCTACAGGTGACCTTTCCTAGGTCTTACAATACAGGTTTCTGATCAGAAATAGAACCACATGTGAGAAATTTGCTCTTTTCCCATGAAACCAGAAAACAAGTAGTTGAGGTTTCCTTTATTTTAGGTTTAAAACTTTCACATCCTTTATACATATTTCTACTTATCTAGATTTATCTATCATTCTTTTTTACTCTTGGTTCCTCTGCTTAGGCAATTTCATGGCTCCCTGCTCCCGGGAGGTATCTGGTTTCCTGAAGGACCCACTGCCGGGCCACCCTGCTGCAACATTGTCTAATTGTTTAGACAGGTAGGCTACGGACCTTTTCCAGGGTTCATAGTCTTGGGTTTGCGGGCTGGCTGAGAGCCCGGTGGCCCCTTGTACTAAGACCTCCTTCCTGGTGGGGTATCCGACCGGGACGGTGACTACTGAGTGTTCCGCCCTGGTGTCTACCATAAAGTCAATGTCCTGGCCCCTGACTTTTACTCTGACTATGGGCTCCTGGGGGCCAAGCACAATGGAGCCCGGTCCTCCTCAGTCTTGGCTGAATTCGGCGAGGGCTAATACATTGGGGGCTGGTGCCGGCGGGACTGCCTGACTGTTAGATGGCTCCTCCCGCCACTTAGGGCTAGACAGTCTCACTTAAGCACACTGATCTTTGTCTATTCTTCGCCCTTGGCCCTTTCGTGGCCCCCCTTTTCCTTTGGGAGGAGGCTTCTGGGCGGCAATCAGGATCTTGGCAACCTCCTTCACCCTGCCTACCTCTGGGTCATCCCTATTTACATAAACTTTCTGGGCTATCTCCAATAGCTTGCTCTTATTCTCTCCCTCAAATCCTTCTATCTTCTAAGCTTCTTTCTAATATTTGAGGCTGCCTGAGTTACAAAGGCTATGTTTACTAATCTATTTTCCTCTGCCTTGGGGTCGAGGGGAGTGTACACCCTATATGCTTCCATAAGCCTCTCTAGGAACGCTGCTGGGGATTCTTCTCTTCCCTGGATGACTTCACTGACCTTACTAAAGTTGGTAGGTTTTCTCGCAGCTGCCTTGAGTCCCCTCAGCAGAGCCCGGCGATACTGGAGGAGCGCGTCCCTTTCCCCGATGGTATTAGAGTCCCAGGCGGGGGTCTGAGAAGGGAGAATGTCTTCTACCTCCCTCCTCCCGGCCATAGTCTCTCCCTCCTCCCCCAATACCGCCTTTTCGGCTTCCCGCATTATCCTATCTCTCTCCTCAGAAGTGAAGAGAGTTTGCAGAATCTGTTGACAGTCATCCCAGGTGGGCTGGTGAGTTCTGAATATGGTTTCAAGGAGGGAGATTAGCCCTTGGGTTTCTCAGAGAACCGGGATTCTGATGTTTCCAATTATATGAGTCATTGGTGGAAAAGGGCACATAAACTGGAAGGGGAGGCACCCGCGAAGGAGCATCTGGTGCCGGTGGCGCCTCCCGCCAGCAGCAAAATTCCCTCCCCGTAAAGTACGCCTCCCAGGGTGTGTGACGGGCTCGCACTGCCAACAAAGTGGACAGGTCAAAAGTGCCCTCTGTGGGCCACCCTACATCAAAAGTGGGCCACTCTAACTGGCACAAGGTTCGTAGGAACTCAGGGTCCAGTGAGGGTCCGCCATAGTCTCGGGCCCGTCGCTGGAAATCAGAGAAGTTCTTTAAGAGACAGTCAAGTCAGGAACCGGGCACCCATTCCTGTTGTCCCATCTTGAGAAGACTGAGGATTTTGAAGGAGAGGAAACAGACCACACAGGCAAAGGACCAAACAAATAACACAGTTCCACGAACACACGGACTATCAGACGTGCCTGGCATACAAACTGAAACTAAACGCAGCGCAGCGTGATGCGGGGGAAGGAAAACCTAACATGACCAGTCACAATCCAAATTACCAAAACCAAATTTCAGAGGGCAGCATCACGCCTCTGAAAGTCCCTGGGTAGGTCACAGGCGGTGTCCCACCTACTACCTCAGGGGTTATTTGCTCCAGAGCACCAAAACCAAAAGAGGATCCTCACCAAATACTTACTCAGCCCCAGCTGCCCGTCTGGTCTCCAATCCGAAACTCCGCCGAGGGAGATCTCGCTGGGGCCTCCAAATGTTGCATCCACCAACCACGAGAACAAATGTCGGAGACTTTCAAGGTTCCAAAGATGTTACTTTATTGGCCAAGTTTAACCTGCACAGGGGCGAACTCTCAGAGTGTCCAGAGACACAGTGCCTGCAAGGGCTGCAAACAGGAGTCGCGCGCAGAGCTTACAGCCAAGTCCTTATATAGAGGCAAGCAAGCAAGCGTTGCACAGAAGCAGATGTGGCGGTTAGCTGTTGGCTTACAGAGCCCGCGTGCGGGAACAGGGTGGGGTCTGACTCAACTGAGAGGAAAATTTTGAAACTAAACAGATGGCAATCAACTTACAGGATGTTTGCTAGGGACGCAGGCTCCTTGGGGCTGAGACTATTTTTCTTGTTCCCAACAGAGGTAATTCATATTTTCTCCCAGTTTGTGTCTTGTCCTTTTATTCTCTGAACTTTTTCAGAGTATTGTTTAATTTTGTAAAGTATACATTATTAATGTATTTCTATTTTTAAAAAATGCATTTTGTCATTACACTGTATGTCCACACGTATACCTGATTCCTGGCCACTTTTGTTTCAATGGACCACTAAAAATCAAAGCTACAGGTGAGGGATGGGGCCTGTCTAAGGTCAGAGGTGGGACTGGGCTGGAGGTAAGAGGGGGCCACAGGTGCGGATGGGGCTGTGTGGGAGGCAAATTTAGGCTGATAGGCATGAGGGGCAAGCAGTTCTGGACAAGAGATGAGCAGCTGCTCGGACTGGAGGTTGGGGGCTGCCGGCCGCCTGTCTGCCTGGCCATGAGGTGATGCTCGCAGCCTAATGTGATGCAAGCAAGTCAGTCCAGGGACAGGAGGTGAGCTGCATGGGGGCCTGGGGGCCAGATACAGCCCTACTGTGGGGAGAAGAAAAGGGGTCTGGACTGTTTTGGGGGTACATGTCTCAGGTTCCAATTTAACGGACCGCTTACTATAGGACGACTTTTCTATATTTATCTAGATTATATTTCAGTTATAGATAACTTTGGTAAATGGATATACAAAGATAGCCATTTTTAACCCCAAAATAAGCTGATATTTTTAATTTGTTAAAGCTTCTGTTATTAGGTAGTGATACAGGGTGCAGCCAAGGGGGGGCCCAGAAAAGATTTAGAATGGTGTCCAGAACTCAAAGTGTACAGGAATATTGGAGGAAATATTAAGGTATCCTCACCGCCCCCCCCCCACAACCTGTCAGTTGGGGGAAGGGATGAATGGAGCAGGGCCATTGAGAGCTGTTTTGCATAGCAACAATTTTGCAGCTAACCTCTGGAATGGTCATTTAACATATCTATAACCTTTAACTGGTTTCATAGATATGTTAAAGAGCTGTGGCCAAGTTTTGGGCCAGGGAGAAGGGAGTGGCAGAAAACCAGGCTGGAAGTGGGAGCTGCTTCTCTGAGAGAGTCCCTGCGAGAGAGCCATGTGGCGAGAGGCATGTGGCTTTAGCAGAGTGAAGACCCCCTCTTGGCCAGGTGAGGGGGAGAGCCACGCTATTTAGGAAGATGTAGACCCCTGTAGCCATTAGGAGGGAGAGCCGAGTGGTTTCAGCAGAGTGCAGACCCCCTCTTGGCCAGGTGAAAGGGAAGACCACGCAGCTTTGCCAGAATGGAGATCCCTGCGGCCAGGTGAAGAAGAAAGACACGCTTTTGGTGGAGGGCAGCTTTGGTAGAAGAGACCCATGCAGCTTTGGCGTGCTCCCTTTGGCTGAGTGGCCTGGAAAGCGGGAGAGACTTTGACTAGAACTTGGTACAAAGAACTCTTGCCAGTGGAAGGTGCCGCATGACTTTGGATTACTTGGAGATCCTGCCTGGACAGGCAGGCGACACAGCTCACGTGCCAGCGACCTGAAAAACGGACGTGTGCTCTTTTCCTGATTTACGGTACCCGGAGTTGGGACAGTGGGAGAAGGGAGCGCTGTGTGTGTGTGTGTAGGTGTATACCCTTAAAGACTTTAATATTTTAAGGAAGGCATTAGGCCTGAATAGCATTAAATAAACATTTTGTTTCCTTTTCACAAATCTCTGGCATTGAGAGATGTGTTTCCAATTGGCGGCGGACAGAAGAGCCCTATAGATATTAGTGTATCGTCCTTGGGAGGGGCCCCTGTTTTCTGTAGCAGTTTTTGGCGTCCCTCGGTGGGCCAAGTATTGCCCCCCCCCAGACCCTTTGTTCGGTAACAGTAGCGATATCCAATTTCGTTTATACAGATCCTGTACATTATTGTTAAGTTTATTCCCAGGTTTTTTGAGATCTGTTTTGTTGCTATTGAGTCTTTTTAAAAATTATGTATTTAGCCCTGGCTGGTGTAGCTCAGTGGATTGAGTGTGGGCCTACAAATCAGACGATCGCGGTTCGATTTTCAGTCAGGGCACATGCCTGGGTTGCAGGCCAGTTCCCAGCAGGGGCCAGTTCCCAGCAGGGGATGCATGAGAAACAACCATACACTGATGTTTCTCTTCCTCTCTCCTTCCCTTCCCCTCTAAAGATAAATAAATAAAATCTTTTTAAAAATTATGTATTTAATGTACTATTTCTACATATTTATTTCTGAATGTTATTTCCCCAATATTGTATTAAATTCTAATTGTTATACTTTTCCATTGGTTCTCATGAGTTATGAAGGTAAATATGCTATCATGCAACAATGATCATTACATGGTTTGTAGCTGTTTGTGACCTGAAAATAGTTTAAAAAAATCGTTGAAAGAACACAGGAAGAAGTGAGGTAATGCAAGGAGATAGAAAATTTTTCTTTGTTAGTCATAAGTATATTAGTGACCAAATTAAAAAGTCGCATCCTTCTTAGCATTTTAAATAAGTTTAAGGCCTGGAAGCCTGGTGTTCTAGAAATCAGAAGTATTTTGTTACAGGAAATGTGCCCCAGGTAGGTCATCTGAGGAACACAGAAGGTAACAAATGTCCACATTGTCAAAGAGGAAAACTTCAGATGGTCAAGTGTGGAATCTAACAGAGTAAGATTCTTTGTCCTAAGTGACACCATGAATCAGTTATTAAAGTGATGTATGAGCAATGGAAAGAAGCAGGGATCCTCGGATGGCTACTCTGTATAATCACAGTGTGATCTGGTCTCCTAAGTGGACAGATCTTCCTTTGCCTCCTGACCTATTGCCCAGGACCCTTCTCCCCCATGTTGGCAACATGGCTGGCATTTTTTCTTTAAGTTTCAGCTTCAGGCTTCCTCTTCCAAGAAAGGCAGCCTTTCAGATCTAGGATGCAAAGGGACGCACTGTTTGTATTTTAATGGGGTCTTCAAGATGCAGAGTAGGGGTTTTTATTCTCAGCACTATGAACGTTTTGGACTAGAGAATTCATTCTCCTGGGGGATTGTCCTCTGCATTGTAGGTGCCTGTTAGCATCCAGTACCTCTATTCACCGTCAACACCCTCACTTCCTTTCCCCTCAGGACAATCTAAAATGGCTCAGTACTTGGGGGCAAAAATCACCTTTGGTTAAGAAACAGTTTGAAGCTTTTATCCTTTTTGAAACTGGAAGGATCTTGGTCTGGTATGCAGTATTTTTTATTATTTTTCTGTGTAAATTATTTTCCATTCTGTGATTAATTTTGGAAAGTTATTTAGAAGTGCATTTTAAAACATCTAAATATAGGGACTTTCTAGTACTTTGTGACTGGTTTTGAGATTAATGACAGAGAGAAACAAACATAGTTTGTGAGATATTTCTTGAAACCTGCTTTATAGCTAAATATAGTCAGTTTTTAAAAAGTTCCAAGTGTACTTGAAAAGCATTTTTAATTTACTTTGTTTGTGCTTACTTAAACAACAAGGAAAAAATTGATTGAAAATTTTACTCTGAAAGTTAAAAAAGAACTGCTATCATTTTATGCATATACATTTACAGATATGTCGACAGGCATGTTTCTGTGTACTTTCTCTGGATTTAACTTACTATTTTAGGTTCCAAACATGGGCACAAAACTTGTATATTTTCAGCTTTTATTTTTGAGGCTGTGCATTTAAGGGTGAAGATTTTTTTCATAATTTCTGGTATGCAGTATCTTTTTTACCATTCAGTTTAAATTATTTTGTAATTCAAATTGTTTTATTTTTCAGATTGTTTAGAAACATAATTTCAAAGCTGCAATGCTCGTTGAAACTGGCTTTATATTGGCCTGGCCAAAAAAGAAAAACTTTTGGGAAGATGGAATTATGAAGATGCCTGAAAGATTGCAGAAGACAGTGGAACAAAATGGTTAATACCTTGTTCAATGAAATTATTGTTTTAAATGAAAAATGTCTCTTTTATTGTGTCTTTACCTAAAACCCAAATGTACCTTTTGGCCAAGCAAATAGTAGTGTTCCAAGTGTGCACCTCTGCTGCCATCTCGTGGGCCTTTTGAGAATGACATAGCACTGGCAGGTCAGCAGGAAAAGTGGTTGACTGTAGGAGAATACCAATGAATGCTGGTTGCAATGTTATTTAGACGTGTACTTAGTAACTTTTAAATATCAGGACCTACTAGTTACCTTTTGCTCATTTTTTCTGTATTAACAGCCATGACAGTGAGTAACATACCGTATATATTTCAGTCCTTTGGAATTTGCTGAAACTTGCCCTATAGCTCATTATGGTCAG
This sequence comes from Sturnira hondurensis, assembly GCF_014824575.4. NCBI lineage: Eukaryota > Metazoa > Chordata > Mammalia > Chiroptera > Phyllostomidae > Sturnira > Sturnira hondurensis. The sequence continues at coordinate 41,364,478 of NW_028074503.1, forward strand.
CAAAATCTCCTAAATGAGGCTCTCGTGAGCTGCTATCTCATGTGCAACTTATAAATAACACCTCAGTGCAGGCCGTCAGGAAAGGTGGTCAATTATCTACGAATGTTGAATGGAATGGTACTTAGTCGTGTGTGTTATTACTCTCATATAAATGGACTTTGTAGTTCATTTTTCCTCTCTCCCACATGCAACAGTGGTATCTTTACATCGGGTAACTAGGTGCCGTTTGTGGGCCCAACCGGTATCTATGTTTCAGCTGTGTCCATGTCTTTGTGGTCCAATGTCCCATGCACATTTCAAAACGTCTAAACGTAAGGACTGTCCGTTTACCTTGTAACTGGTTTGCAGGTTAAGGGCGAAGGGAGCCACAAACACGTTTTATGTGACCTTTGTAGAAACTGGCTTTGTAGAGTACTAGAGTCAGGCTTTGACAATCGCAGGTGTGCTTGAAAATGATTTGTCTTTGCTTTGCTGCAGCTTCCTTAAACAACTGGAGGTAAAATATATTCAAAATTCTCCACCAAGGATAAAAAAGTGAAGCAAAACATGAACGCTTTCATTTCACACACATGCCCTTCTGGACATGTCTCTGGGCTCATTTCTGCTGCTTTGCCTGGACTTTGCATTTCCAGCTTCCGTTTCTAACTGACATGAGCATTCAAGGGTGAAGTTTTCTTTCTCAAGTTTTGCTACAGAGCATCTTCACTATCATTCATGTCAAGTCATTTTGTAATTCCAGTGGTGGTTCACTTTGGAGGTTATGTAGGAGTCCATTTCATAGGTCCCGAATGACAGAACTTTCTAGTACATATAAGATTTTGGTGCTGCGATGATGGTTGAATATTCCTTTAAATTGGATTGGCCACAAGGTCATTTTGTTCCACCCTCACCCCCACCTGTCATGTGACTCCAGTCCTGTATATTTTGTCTTTAAAGTTTTTTGAAACCATTTATTTAGACTATTGTGACACCTGTCACACCTGCTTGTGTTTTAAACAACTCATCAAAACTGGTGAATATTTGTGTGGCCACTTTCTTTGTTTTTTTAAACTTTAAGATTTTATTTATTTACTTTTTTAGAGAGAAAGGAAGGGAGGGAGAAAGAGAGGGAAAGAAACATCAATGTGTAGTTGCCTCTCTTGCGGCCCCTACTGGGGACCTGGCCCACAACCCAGGCATGTGCCCTGACTGGGAATTGAACAAGTGACCCTTTGGTTTGCAGGATGGCATTCAATTCACTGAGCCACACCAGCCAGAGCACCATGAGAAAACTTTGAAAAGACGCATGTTTCTTAACTACAAGTCTTTAAAATTACATGGGGCCACACAGTGAGGTCTGTGTGTGGGAGTGGGTAGAGAGAGGGAGCATGGCTGGAGTTCTCCTTTTAGTGGGGTTGAGGGTGGGGGCCTAAGGTTTCTCTGGCTGACTCTGTGTTGATTAATTTAAAATATAAGAGTGAGGATATAAAGCACAGAAAAAAAAAGTAGCCTAAAAGGTCAGCTATAGCTATCAACCAAGATCTCTAAAACAAAGGAGTCTGGGGAAGGGTGGGGGAAGGTATTCTGGTTCTTTCTCTAGTCCTGTGGCTGACAACGTGTTTATCTGAGGTAGCCGGCTCTGAGGTGGGTGCCCCTTGAAGTGGATGCCTCCTGGGCAATCAAAGCCAAAGTCAGACACTTGCATTGCAAAAGGCAAAGACAGAAGTCAGAGTTTGCACTACAGTACTTCATAAGGTTGTTGTGCGGGTTAAGTGAGTTAATTAAAAAGTCCTTATTTGTGTGGCCATTTTCACACTGAAGATGCATGAACACAAGCAACAATTTCAGCACACTAGGCTTTGTTATTTCCAGAAAGGTAAAAACCCAACTGTAAGTTAAAAAAATTTTTTTTGCCTGTATGCAGGAGGTGGTATGAGTGATGGAACATGTTAGAAGTGGTTTGCGAAGTTTTATGCCAGAGATTTCTCATGTTAAGGTGCCCTACTGGTCTGGCAGACCATATGCAGTCGATAGCCATGAAGACCACATGTTAACTGAGGACAGACCACGATGTTCCACGCAGGAGACAGGTGACATACTCAAAGGATCAAGATCTAGTGCCAAGAATAATGTGCACCAGCAGGGTTATGCTAGTCACTTTGATGTTTGGGTTGCACAGCAGTTTACTGGGGACAAGGGAGTATTTCTTCCTGACAATAATCCACATGAGATTCTCTACTGAAACAGAAGGAAAACATTCCGTTTTCAAGACGAATTGTGGAGAGGGGGATGAATCATTGATATTTGACACTCATGTGGAATGGGAGAGATGGTGGGCACATGAAGGGAACCGCCAGCAGCCACTCCCAACTGTGGTCTGCACCCAAAGGAGGCGATGCTGTGGACATGGTGGGATCACTAGGGAGTCCTGTACTAGGAGCTCCTCACCAGGAGGAGTACTGCTCCCCATTGGACCAATGGAACTCTCTGCCCCAGGGAAAGAGTCTTGAACTGGTCAGCGGAAGACACGCAATCGACCATCAGGAAAAGGCTAGAGAGAGCACATTGCTCTTTAGTGCTGGGGGAAGACGGTTCCAGCCTGACTGGGCAGTCCTGATTCATCCACAGTACACAGACGATGTTGTATTCTTGGACTGCCAGGTATTTCTGCAGCCTTTCCGAAATTCTCTTAGTGGAGAAAAATTCCCGGTCCGTGGAAGACTGCAAAAGGCTCTTGGAAGAGTCCTGTGCTTTAAAAGATAACAATGTTGTGGGCAGATGGAACGGTGAAGTGGGCCGAATGATAGCAGAGGACAATGGAAGTAAATGGTGAAACCGCTGACCAGTCACATGGTTGAGAAAAATGAAAAAATGTGCCTGTCATTGCATGTTGCTGGAAAATCCGAAGGAACCTTGTGGCCAAGCCCATAGTACAGTGTGTGTTCCAAGTGTCGGTCTTTTCTGCCATCTCGTGGCCATTTTGGGGAATGACATGTTAGCTTAGGTCCGCAGAAAAAGTGGTTGATTCCAGTGAAATATCAATGACTTTTGATGGTAGTGGTATTTACAAGTGCATTGGAAAACATCTAAATGTTAGGACTATACAGTTACCTTGTGACTAGTCTCCAGAGTAATGGCCAAGGGAGGAATAAGAATGTTTTATGGGACGTTTCTTGGAAGTGGCTTTGTAGCATAATAGAGGCAGTTTTTTCCAAGTGCCAAGTGTGCTTGAAAGTCATTTGTAATTTGCTTTGTCTGTTGCAGCTTCTTTAAACAATGCAAGGTAAAACTTATATATAGTGGTTCTATAAGAGATACAAAAAAAGTAAGGGAAAATATAAGCGCCATCATTGAACATACCTGCCCTTGGGGATGTGACTACAGGCTCATTTCCGCAACTTTGCCTGGACTTTGTTTACTACGTTGGGTTTGGCATACAGTTGCAAAACTTGTACATTTCCAGCTTTGTTTCTGACCTGTGCATTCAAGGGTGAAGATTTCTTTCTCAAGTTTTGGTACAGAGCATCTTTACCATCATTTAGGTCCAGTTATTTTGTAATTGAAACATGATTCGTTTTGGATCTTCTGTAGGAGTCATTTCAGAAGTCCTGGACCACAAAACTTTATCGTCATCTATTCTCGGTGAATGCTAGCTTAAGTGCTATGAGAGCAAAACACATATTGTATAGGACTTCGAGGCTGCATTGCTGGTTGAACCTTGCCTTAAATCAGTCTGGTAAAAATGTCAGTTAAGCCCCCAATCCTGCCCCATCACCGCCCCATCACCTTGCTCTGGTTCCGCATACTTGCATTTAACATCGTTTGAAACTGGTTTGTTAGACTGCTTCAGGACAGCTGTCATACCTGCCTGAGTCAAAAAAATCTGAACACAATGGGTGAATGTGTGTGTGGCCATTTTCACACTGAAGATGCATGAACACAAGCAACATTTTTGGCCCTTAAGGCTTTGTCATTTTAAGAAAGGTAAAAGTGCAACTATAAGGCAAGAAAAAGGTTTGTGGTGTGTATGGAAATGTTGCTGTGAGTGATGGAATGTGTCTAAAGTGGATTGCAAAGTTTCATTCTGGAGATTTCTCATGTGCAGTTGCCCCACGGGTCTGGCAGGCCAGTTGCAGTGGAGAGCCATCCGGGCATATGTTTACTGAAGACAGACCATGGTATGGCTCACTGGAGGCAGGCGACATACTCAAAGTATCCTAATCAAGCATTGAAAATAACTTGCACCAGCACAGTTACATTAGTTGCCTTGACGTTTGGGTTCCACAGAAGTTAAGCGGGTACAAGGAGGGGACCCATCTTGACCACATACCCACATGTGATTCTCTATTGAAACGTAGGGAAAACATCCCATTTTCAAAATAAGTTGTGAGGGAAGGATGAGCTGTTGACATTTTAGAATAATGTGAAATGGGAGAGATTGAGGGCCAGCAAAGGAACCACCGCCAACCCCCTGCAAAGGACAGTTTTCATCCGAAATAGGTGATGTGTATGTTGTGGATTGGGGAAGGAGTCCTGCAGCAGGAGCTCCTTGTGGAAACCCAGTGGGTTACTCCCAGCAAGCACTGCTCCCCGTCAGACCAACTTGAAAGCACCCCCCTGAGGGAAAGAGTCTGGAGTTTGTCAGCAGAAGACAGGATGAGGTGAGAGCACACATTCTGTTTGGTGATAAGGGCAAAACGGTTTCAGCCTGGCTGCGCGGTGGTGATTCGTCTGCAGTGCAGATGCACCTCACATACCCATGTAGTTTAGTATTCCGAATTTCTCTCAGTGGGGAGAAATTTCCATTCCCAGGAAGACTGCAGAAGGCATCCGGAAGAGCTCTCTGCTCCGAAAGTTAAAGTTGTGGGACCATGGAATGGTGAAATTACATGAAAGGTGGCGGAAGTCAGTAGAACAAAATGGTAACAACCTTGTGACCATGTTTGAGGGGAAAATGAAAAGTGTGCCCATCATCAAATCTCAGAGTAAAAAGTAAAGGAACCTTTCAGCCAAACCATTAGTGGGATATGTGTTCCGTCTGTCTGTCTCTGCTGCCATCTCGTGGTCATTTTTGGGAATGACACCTTAGTGCAAGTCAGCGGGGAAATAGTGGTTGAGTACAGTGGAATATCAATGACTTTTGACGGCAATTTTATTTACAAGTGCATTTCAAAATGTATAAATGTCAGCACTGTCAAATTAGTTCGTGACTGGTTTGCAGGTTAAGGCAAAGGAGGCGATGAATGTGTTATATGACATTTGTTGTAATGGGCTTTGTAGTGTAATAGAGTCAGGTTTTTACAAGTTCTAAGTGTGTTTGAAAATTATTTGTAATTTGGTTTGTCTGTTGCAGCTTCCTTAAACAAGGGTAAAATAAAATTAATTCAAAATTCTCCATTAGAAATAAAGTAAAGGGGGTGGAAAGGGGAGGGAGGTGGGGAGGGTTGGGCAGTGGGCTGGGATGAGAGTACAAGGGAGAAAACTGTACTTGAACAACAATTTAAATAAATAAATAAATAAAGTATTTTTATATAGTTAAGTAAAATAAAAGCACTATCATTTTACACATGTGCACTTCTGGACACGTCTAGACACATATTCCCTCTAGTGTGTCTTGGCTTCATATACTGTTTTCAGTTCCTAAAATGGGTGCAACTCGGGTACAATTGGAGGTTTTGTGACTAACCCGTGTGTTCAAAGGTGCAGATTTTGTTCTTAAGTTTTGCTGTGTAGTATCTTTAGCCTCATTTAGTTCAAAGTATTTTGTAACTCACATGGTGGTTCATTTTGGAAGGTCTGTAGGAGTATATTTCAGAAGTACCAAGCAGAACTTTCTCTGCACCTATTTTCAGTGAATTCTATCTTAAGTTTTGTGACAGCAAAAAACATACTGTAAATGCTTTCAATGGTGTGATTCTGGTTAAAGCTTCGTTTATACCTGGTTGGCCCAAAAGTCAGTTCATCCCCCACAACCCTCACTGCCCCACCCCATCCTGTGACTCTGGTTCTCAAACTTGTCTAACTTTACTGAAAAGCGTTGGGTCAGACTGTACCATGACAGATGTCATACAAACTTCCTTTAAAGAAAAAACTCATGGAAACCACTGTGATTTTGTGGCCATTTTCATATGGAAGACGGATGGACATAAGGAACACCTTTGGCACATTAGGCTTTGTCATTTCAAGAAAGGTGAAAACACAACTGGAATGCAAAATAAAGACTTGTGGTGTGCATGGAGAAGGTGCTGTAGGTGATGAAACGTGTCAGAAGTGGTTTGAGAAATTTGATGCCCAAGATTGCTCACACAAAGTTCCCCCTTGGGTCTGGCAGACCGTTTGCAGTTCAGAGCCATCGAGTCCAGATGTTCACTGAGGACAGACCACGCTATGCCATAAGGGAGACAGGTGATGTACTCAGAGTGTACTAATCAGGCTTCGAAAATCATTTGCACCAGCATGATTATATTAATCGTGTTGATGTTTGGGTTCCACAGAAATTAAGGTTGGTGGGGGAAGGGAACTTTTTTTACCCTATTTCCACATGAGGTTCTCAATGGAAACATAAGGAAACTGTTCTGCTTGCAAACAAATTGTGAGGGGGTATGAACTGTTGAAATTTGGGAATAATGAGGAACAGGAGAGATTGTAGGCAAATGAAGGAACCACCACCAGCATCCCCCGACACAGGGCGGTCTTCATCCAAAGGAGGTGATGTTGTCTGTGTGGTGATACCACAGGGCGTCCTGTAGGGGGAGCTCCTTGGGGAAATTCACAGCACGTGATTCCCCATCAGACCAACCACAAGCACCACCTGTGGGAAAGAGTCGAAGCAAAAGACCTTTGGAAAGGTTCAGAATGAGGTGGGAGTGCACGTTTCTCTTTGTTGACCAGGAAAAAATGGTTCCAGGTTGGCCCCACAGTCCTGATTCATCTGCAGTACTTATGAGACCTTGCACCTTCGAATGGCCATTTAGTTCGTCTCTCTGGATTTTTCTTTATGGAGATAAGTTTCCATTGCCTGGAAGACTGCAGAAGGCATCCGGAAAAGCTCTGTGCTCCTAAAGGTAACAGTGCTGTGGGATAATGGAATGGGAAGTTGCCTGAAAGGTGGCAGGGGGCAATTGTGATTGTTGTGCAATCACAATTTGGGGGGCAAATGAAAAGTGTGCCTGCTATTGCATCTTACACTTCACATAACATTTCATGTAACAATTAACATTTCACGTAATAAGGTCTCGGTGAGGATGAACTCCTTGAACTTAGCCTCATCTGGGAAGCACTTTATTTGTCCTTCCATTCTAAATGATAGCTTCTCTGGATAGAGTGAGTCATCTTGGATGTACGTCCTTGCCTTTTATGACTTCAAATACTTCTTTCCAGTCCCTTCTTGCCTGCAAGGTTTCTTTTGAGAAATCAGCTGATAGTCTTATGGGCACTCCTTTGTAGGTAACTTTCTCCTTTCACTTGCTGCTTTTAAGATTCTCTCTTTATCTTTAATCTTGGGTAACTTAATGATGATGTGCCTTGGTGTGTTCCTCTTTGGGTCCACCTTCTCTGGGACTCTGGGCTTCCTGGACTTCCTGGAAGTCTATTTCCTTTGCCAGATTGGGGAAGTTTCCTTCATTATTTGCTGAAATAATGTTTCAATTTCTTGCTCTTGGTCCTTTCCTTCTGGCACCCCTATAATTCAGATATTGGAACATTTAAACTTGTCCCAGAGATTCCTAAGCTTTTCCTCATTTTTCTGAATTCTTGTTTCTTCATTCTGTTCCAGTAAGATGTTTGTTTCTTCTTTTTCTTCCAAATAGTTAATTTGAGTTCTGGCTTCCTTCCTATCACTGTTGGTTCCCTGAATATTTTGCTTCATTTCACTTTGGGTAGTCTTCATGTGTTCTTTCACTTTGCAATCAAGCTCAGTCAGTTCTGTGAGCATTTTAATTACTAGGGCTTTGAACTCTCTATCAAGTAGGTTGCGTATCTCTTCATCACTTAGCTCTCTTTCTGGAGTTTAGCTATGTTTTTTCATTTGGGTCATATTTTTTTGTCTCGATGCACCGGTCTGGTTGGTCTGGTTGGTCTGGTTGGTCTGGTTGGTCTGGTTGGTCCGGCTGACTGTTTTTTGTTTTTTTTTTTAATTTCTTGGTTGTCGGAGTTCCACGTAGTTTGATTTTCTGGCAGTTCTGATTGTTTATTGATTTTAGATTGGTTGTTATCCTCCTTCTGGTTGTGTGAGGAAGCAAAGGGTTTCTACCTACACCTTCATATTGGCCAGAACCTCAAAGAATCTGATTTTTTTTTTTAAATTTGCTCCTTATTACAATATGGTCAATGTAAAAAAACAAAACAAAACAAAACAAAACAAAACAAAAAAGCTCCAAGCATGGTTCTCTGCTGCCAACTCTTGTTCATTTTGGAAATAACACCTTAGTGCTGGTCAACAAGAAAAGTGGATTCTGGTGGAACGTCGATGTCTGTTGATGGCTATGGTACTTAGAAGTGTATTTTAAAATGTGTAAAGCAATGAACTGCCCAGTTACCTTGTGACTGGTTTCCAGATTAGGGCAAAGGAAACAATAAACATGTTTTATGTGCCATTTGTTGGAGCTGGCTGTGTAGTGTAATAGAGTCAGGTTTTTAGAAGTTCCAAGTGTGCTTGAAAATCGTTTGTCATTTGCTTTGTTTGTTGCAGCTTCCTTAAACAAGGAAGACATTAAAATGTGTTTAAAATAAATTTTAAACCAAGAGATAAAAATATTCAAACCACTATCATTTTATACAGCAAAATTTAAGGAACTGTTTGGTGAAGCCACTAATATGTGTCCCAAGTGTGCACCTCTGCTGCCATCTCGTGGGAATTTTGGGGAATAACATCTTAGGACAGGTTAGCAGGAAAAGTGGTTGATTATAGGGGAGTATCAGTGACTGTTGATTTTTTTTTAAAGATTGTTTCGAGCTACAAGTCTCAGGTCCCCATGTCAGTGACCAGTTCCTTGGAACTACTTTTTATGAGCACATCGGCTGGACCAGATACCGGATTTGGGGGGTGCACCATTGGTTCTTTTCTTTGATTATATCTTTAAATTACTCTTTGTGTATAGAAAAGATATTTATTTCTGTATGTTATTTACCACACAATTTACTAAGTTGTATTATTTACAATAAGTTTAGGTTGATATTCATGAGTTGTCAAAGTAAATAAGATATCATGCAATAATAAAATTACGTTGGTTTAGCTGTAGAAAGCATGAAAAAATAGTTAAAGCTTGGAATAAAACATGAAGATATGAAGAGTTAAAATGTGTTAGTTATAAGTTCATTAATAATTAAATAAAATAGTAACATGATTCTTAGCATTGTAAGTGAGTCCAGGACCTGGAGCAGTGGTGTTTTAGAAATCAGAAGTACTTTGTAAGTAAAATTGTGCCCCTTGTAGGTTATCTGAGGAACTCACAGTATGGCAAAGGTCCACATTTTCAAAACAGAGAGTGTTAGATGGTGAATTATGGAATGTAAAAGAGTAACATTGCAGATTATAAGTAATTTTAAGAAACAATTATTGCAGAGTGATTTCTGGGCAGTGAAAAGGAACAGTGACCCTCAGTGCTGCGATTTATCACAGTGTGGTTCAGTCTCTTAAGGTATCATATATTCCTTGGCTTCAGAGCTTTTGTGGCTGTCTTCTTATTTTTTAAAGATTTTATTTATTGATTTTTAGAGAGGGGGGAGGGAAAAAGAAAGGGAGTCAACATCAATGTGTGGTTGACTCTCAAGTGTCCCCCGCTGGGGAACTGGCCTGCAACCAAGGCATGTGCCCTGATTGGGAATTGGACCAGCGACCCTTTGGTACTCAGCCCATGCTCAATCCATGAGCTATACCAGCCAGGGCTCGTGGGTGGCTTCTTAGCCAAGGACATTTCTCCCCAGTCTTTGCAAGATGGCTGGAGTTTTTATTTTTATTTTATTTTTGTTGTTCTTTAGCTCTCAGCCTCCAGGCTGCCTGTCTAGAGGGAGGCGTGATTTCAGATCTAGGGTGCAAAGTCACATGCTGTTTGTATTGTAATGGACTCTTCATCCTGCTCCATGGACAGTAGGGTTTCTCATTGCTGTGGATAATATTTTCTCCTGGGGGATTTTTCTCCACATTGTAGGTGCTTATTAGTAATTGTTATCTCTATTCAGTGCAAGACAGTAACTCCCACCTTAACCCAGTGCCAAGGACAATCTGAAAGGTTTCCATACAATGTGCCAAATGTTCCCTTGGGGGAAAAGTCAACCTTAGGTGAAAATCACTGATCTTGAAGCTCTGATCTTCTTTGGAACCTGATTTTGGTATCATTCCATGCAAATTATTTCTGACTCTAATTATGACTTATTTTCGGGTGGTTATTTAGAAGTATATTTTATAATTTGTAAATATAAGTACTTTCTAGTTATCTGTTCTTACTGGTTTCTTGATATATGTATATAAATTTCAGTCCTTTGAAGTTTTTTGGAACTTGCTTCATGTCACAATGTGGTCAGTTTTAAAAAAAACTTCCAGGGAGCTTGGAAAGCATCTGTAATTTGCAGTTTTGGGGTGCAGTGAAGTACTTATTGCACATTGAATGCCTTTTGCTTCTCATGTTAATTTAAAAATATTTTTACTATTTTTTGTGGGCTTTATTGGTTCTGAAACAGAACCTGAATGATAGAGGTTGGTTAAATCTCCTATTATGATGATTAATTTGTGTATTTTTCATTTATCTGTGTTCCATATAATTTTGAGTTTATGTTATTAAGTGAATAAAAATTTGAAACTAACTGGTACATTGAACTTACTGATAAGAAGTACTCCTCTTTATTTGTAGTAGTGTTTTTTTTGGTTTTTTGGCCTTCAAGTCTACTGTATGTTATATACTTTTCATTTGGTTAATGTTTGTATAGTATATTTTTCTCATTCTTTCACTTCAGATCTCTTGGTATGTTTTAGATAGGTCTCAATGTTTTATGTTAGTTACAAGTGGCCATTAACATCAATTAAAGAATTGATTTTGGTGGAGGATGTAATGTAGGGAACTCAACATTTTTCCCATTCAGCTGTTCAACGCCTTTTATTATATCATAAATATTTTCCCACAGATCTAAGGAGATATCTTTATCATAGTAAATGACCACGCCCCCTCACATCATTGCTGCCTCATTTATGCTCTTCTGTGTGTGGGTTTCTGACTCTCTCCTGTGAGTGAGGTGGTCCTGGCTGTGTATGTCTGACATTTGGCTATTTTCATTTGCTAATCTGTGTCTTACCTGTTGGATTACTAGACCAGCCCAAAGATTCCTGAGGTTCCAGGAAAGGCTGTTTCCCTACCAGGTAAGCAAGCAGTCAGATGTTTAATATGGGGTGAATTTGGGGAGTACATGCATGTCACCATTTACTTAAGTAAGATTTAATAATTTAAGTGAAGTAACTGATTTTCAAAACTGAATGACTGTCAGCGCAATATGGAACAATGTACTCATGTAGGTGGTGGATATACAACTTCTATGTGAAGTATGAGGGGTGGTCATGAGAGGGCCAGCATTTTGCACTTGGCATGTTGATGTTAAACTGGCTGTTCATAAAGGGAAGACTGAGAAATTCCTTAAGATTGTCATCTCATTTCTTCCTAAGAGGTTTAGTTGCCACAGTTTGGTTTAGGAAGAGAGCTTCAGCACAATCACCTCAGCTTCAGACAGTAAGACTCCTAGCAGGAGCTTGTTGACTGTCTTCCTGTACTCCTTGTGTCTTAAAGTTGTGGGAGTTGCCCAACAGAAATTGGCCTGGCAGGTGTGCTGCCTTTTTTTGTAAATCACCTGCATGTCCCCAACTGGACCTGTGAAATCTAAGACTCCATTCTTCCATTTTCCAAAATACCCCGTATGCTCAATATTGCCTCATTATGTTTGATATTCATTTTAACATGAAGTCCCCTTGCCCATGTAGTAGATGTTGAATTCCTCCCGTTAATCAGATTATGTGAATTTGATTGTTATTCCAGCTGTTAGAACTTAGAAGGAATGACAAAAATAATTTTTTAATCTACCACAGGTTTTGTGAGCCGGCCGTGTGACATTCATGGCTGGGACACTAACTTCTGGGAAGTGCAGCCTCTGAGAGATCATGGCATCTCTTGGCAAGAGTAAGCATTAATACAATTTTTTGTTCTGTCAGCCTTTTTGGTCTGTTTCTGCAGAGCTTGGTATAATTTAGTAGTGCCGGGGATTATTTTCTTTTCTTATACACTCTCATTGACATGAAAATCATTCTGAAGCCAGCTGCTTGGACTTAGAGAGTCAGGAATGTTCTTTATCAGCTCCTGGCTCTGTTTGCATCGTGAGGACTCAGTTCCTCTCCTGCATGTGGCAACCGGGCTCCATTGTCCAGCTGCAGCTGTGGAGTCTGGCTGTGGGGTCCTGGTTCCAGATCTGGGTTCTGTCTCCTGGGTCTGTGGTCTGGGGTTCAAGCTGTGTCTGTGTGTCTGGGATCTGGAGTCTCTTCAGGTGTGGCTTTGTGGCCCAGCAGCTCTGGCTGTAGGGTCTGATGTGTGGAACCTGGTGTCCAGGGTTCTCTGTCAGTCTCTGGTGTCGAGTGTCTGGCATTCAGGGTTGAAGGTATAGCCTGGGTCGTGGGGACAGTTTCGGGATTGGGGCCGGGGTCTGGGGTTAAGCTTTTGGTTCTGGATCTGCTCTGGGGCCCTGGTTCTGGAGTCCAGGGCCTGTGTTTGGTCCTGAGTCTGTCTGTGGCATCTAGTGTCTGCGAACTGATGGTCATTGGCTTCAAGTCAATGCCAGGAGGAGTTCCAGAGTTGGGGTGTGGGGAAGAAGGAAACTCTATTTAGGGCAAATAGCTGTGTTTTGGTACTAATGGGTGTGAGTGCAGCATGGCTGTTAGGAAGCTCAGTGTTGTTCCAGGTGAATCATGAAGCAGCACCTGTGTGGGTCAGCCCAATGNCTCATTCAAGGGGAGGCCAACCTTAGGCAGCTATCTCAAACCTTTTCAAAAGATATCTCCCTCCTCCAAGATCAGGTAATGCATTTAGAGCGCCAAGTAGACTCCCTTGCTGGAGTAGCCTTACAAAATAGGAGAGGATTAGAGCTCCTCTTCCTCCAGCAAGGTGGGTTATGTGCTACATTAGGGGAGGAATGTTGTTTTTATGCTAACCACTCTGGAGTAATTAGAGAAAATATCAGGACCCTCACCAAAAGATTAAAGGGTAGAGATAAAGAGGAGGAAAGTTCCAGTTGGTATGCCTCCATGTTCAAAACATCGCCTTGGTTAACTACCCTTATATCTGCTATTGCTGGTCCCCTTCTACTGCTCCTACTAGCGGTCACCATAGGGCCTATCATCCTAAATAGAGTCCTTGCCTTTATCAAAGAGGGTAGAAGTAGTCAAGTTAATGGTACTCTCCCAACCTTATACCATCATCCCAAATGATGGAGAGTCAAGGGTTTGACATACCCACAAGGAAAACGGGGGAATGTTGGGAACAAGAAAAATAGTCTCAGCCCCAAGGAGCCTGCGTCCCTAGCAAACATCCTGTAAGTTGATTGCCATCTGTTTAGTTTCAAAATTTTCCTCTCAGTTGAGTCAGACCCCACCCTGTTCCCGCACACGGGCTCTGTAAGCCAACAGCTAAACCGCCACATCTGCTTCTGTGCAACGCTTGCTTGCTTGCCCCTATATAAGGACTTAGCTGTAAGCGCTGGGCGTGACTCTCGTTTGCAGCCCCTGTGGGCACTTGTCTCTGGACACTTTGAGAGTTCGCCCCTGTGCAGGTTAAACTTGGCCAATAAAGTAACATCTTTGGAACCCTGAAAGTCTCCGACATTTGTTCTCACAGTTGGTGGATGCAACACTACATATTTATTTCTGCATGTTATTTCCCCATTTCTGCAATAAATTCTGTTTGTGATACTTTTTCATTGATTCTCATGAGTTACAAAGATAAACATGCTCTCGTGCAATAATAATCACTACATGGTTGTAGCTGTAAGTGACCTAGAAATAGTTAAAGCTTGAATGAGAACAGGAAGATATGAGGTAATGTGAGGAGCTAGAAAAATTCTCTTTGCTAGTCATAAATATATTGACTAAATAAAATAGTAACATCCTTCTCAGCATTTTAAATGAATTGAAGGCCTGGAAGCATGATGTTCCAGAAATCAGAAGTTTTTTGTGACAGGAAATGTGCCCTTGGGTAGGTCATCGGAGGAACACAGAATGTAGCAAATGTCCACATTGTCAAAGAGGGAAACTTGAGATGGTCCAATCTGGAATCTAACAGAGTAAGATTCTTTGTTCTAAGTAACATCATGAATCAGTTGCTAAAGTGATGTATGAGCAATGGAAAGAAGCAGGGATCCTCAGATGGCTACTCTGTTTAGTCACAGTGTGATCTGGCCTCCTAAGTGGACAGATCTTCCTTTGCCTCCTGACCTACTGCCCAGGACCCTTCTCCCCCATGTTGGCAAGATGGCTGGCATTTTTTGTTCTTTCAGTTTTAGCTTCCATGCTTCCTGTTCCAAGGAAGCCAGCATTTCAGATCTAGGATGCAAAAGGACATGCTGTTTGTATTCTAATGGAGTTTTCATGATACAGAGTAGGGTTTCTCATTCTGAGCACTATGGACCTTTTTGGCCACACAATTCATTCTCCTGGGAGATTGTCCTCTGCATTGTAGGTGCCTGTTAGCATCCAATACCTCTATTTACTGTCAACACCCTCACTTCCTTTCCCCTCAGGACAATCTGAAATGACTGTGTACATTGCCTGAAGTCCCCTTGGGGGCAAATATCACCTTTGGATGAGGAACAGTTCAAGCTTTGATAATTTTGGAAACCAGAAAGGTCTTGATCTGGTATGCAATGTTTTTATTCCTTTTCTGTGAAAAAGAAATAATGTAAATTATTTCCACTCTGTGATTTATTTTGGGAAGGTATTTAGAAGTGTATTTTAGAACATCTAAATATAGGAACTTTCTAGATACCTTGTGACTGGTTTTGAGATTAATGACAAAGAGAGAAACAAACATAGTTTTTGAGACATTTATTGAAACCTGATTTATAGCTAAATATAGTCACTTTTTAAAAAGATTTTATTTATTTATTTATTTATCTTTAGAGGGGAAGAAAAGGGAGATAAACATCAATGTATGGTTGCCTTTCGTGCATCCCCTGCTAGGAGTTGGCCTGCAACCTAGGCATGTGCCCTGACTGGGAATCCAACCGTGATCGTCTGGTTCGCAGGCCCATGCTCAATCCACTGAGCTACACCAGCCAGGGCATCTAGTAAGTTTTAAATATCAGGACTTACTTGTTACCTTTTGTTCCTGATTTCTATATCAACAGTGATGATGGAGAGAAACACACTGTATATAATTTCAGTCCTTTGAAATTTTTAAAACTTGTCTTAGCACAGGATGGTCCCTTCGAAAACTGTCCCAAGTATGGCTCTCTGCTGCCATGGCATGTGTCACTGAGATGACAAATCTCATTGTCCCACCTATGTGGCCAGGGCTCGCCTCCTGGTTGTGGCATCACGGTCACCTGCCTTGCACTTGCAGGCCCCGCTGCACTGTGCTGGCTGCAGGCAGAGGAGAACTGTCCACACTGCACTGGACAGGGACACTCAGACCTTTGACCCCCTGTGGGTGATGCAGGGCCCTCCTGGCATCTGGTTGCTCTCTCAGGCTGTGACTGCTGCTGTTGCCACAAGATTTAATAATTTTAGCGAAGTAACCTGTTCTCAACAGAACGATTATGTTGATGAAATTAGGAAGAGTTTGTTAGTTTCTCATCTGTCCTATAGTGTGTGGGATTGCTTAACAAAAAGTAACATTCCATGAAGTCAGCACTTCTCATAAATTTCCTATCACCCATTTTACCTCGTAAGACCCTGTTTCCCCTGTGCTCCCAAATGCCCTATGTACCTGATACCACCTCATTGTCTGGTATTCATTTGTACTCATGCATGTATTAAATGTTGACTATCTTGTGTTGATCTGATTATGTTATTTTGATTATTGTTCCACTGGTGTTAGAACCAGCAAGGTTTGTGGAAAACAATCCCTTTTTAATCCCACACAGTTTTGAAAAGCTGGCGATATGGAACAAATGGTGAGACCGTGCTCCCTCCTGAACCTGTGGCAGCTGAGAGATCATGGGCGTCTGCCCTCCAAGGTCAGCATCCTTTTTGTTCACTCTGTTTTTGGCCCATTGCTGTTGGGTTTGGCAAGATTTTGAGGTTTGCATTTGGAGGGACAAGGGTTTTATCTTATTGATCTTACTGAATCACAGATTTGTTTACAATGGGAGGATCCGGTTCAGCTCCTGCCTCTGGCCTCTGGCAATGGAGGTCCGGTGTCTGGCCCCAACTCCAAATTCTGGCCAGGGCAACCTGGTTATAGATCTGCGTCCTGTGTCCAGGGCCTGTGTTTCAGAGTCAAAATGCATTTGGTTGTGTGTCTGCAGTCCTGCACCTCTTAGGATGTGGCTTTGNAGCTGTGTTTTGGTACTAATGGGTGTGAGTGCAGCATGGCTGTTAGGAAGCTCAGTGTTGTTCCAGGTGAATCATGAAGCAGCACCTGTGTGGGTCAGCCTAGTGCTGCTGCTGTTCAGTTGTGAAGAGTCTTGGCTGTGAGGGCCCCCCCCCGCCCCCCACCAAGTGAGGCTGCCCCAGGGCAAGTTCCCCCTCAGGCTGTGCTGCCCAGCACTGCTCTGCTCTTTCAGGTCTGGTCCTGTCATTTCCTCTCTGCTCCGCTGCATTTGCACACAAAACAGTGCACTTTGGAAAAGAGGCCCCTCTGAGGGAGGAGACTGGGCTGGGAGAGCAGAGATGAGGCTCTGGTGTTGTTACCACAGCAGTTTAGGTTATTATTGTTCTTAAATGATGCCATGTTTTCCTCTTGTACTGTTTTATTACCCAAACAGAGAGTGCCTTTTTTTTGTGGCAGCTTACTTAAATTATTCAGAAAAATAAAAATGAATTCAAAATCTTACCCAAACAGGTAATAACTGCTATTGTTTTAAGTACATATCCTTCCAGACATCTCTCCTTGCCTATTTTCATTCTTCTACTTTCTCTGGATTTAATAAATTTTTCTGGGTTTGTAATATGGATGCAAAACATGTCAATTTTCAGTTGTTTCCTCCTAATGTGCAGATTTATCACTATGTTTTCCCACAGGTTTTTAATGTATTATTTTAAATATTACTCAGTTGAAATGATTTTTTAACTCCAATTGTGATTCATTTTTAGGGTTATTTACAAGTACATTTCATAACTTTAAAATGTCAGAACTCTCTAGTTATCTTTTACAACTGATCTCTACATTAGCTACAGTGAGAGCAAGAAATATACTTCATGTAATTTCAATCCCTTGAAATTTTTTTGAAACTTTTTTGGGGGGTATAAAACAGTATTTATTACAAGAGACACCATGCATTTCAACTTCTTAGAGGAGTACTTTGACAGTGCGTTTAAAACACTGCAGACAGAGTTGACTTAGAACACACTTCTTATAAAGCATGTTCATTCCCCAGTGATTTGAAAGAATTCAAAGAATTCATTACTGTTTTTTTTAAAATTCTAGTTCAAGTACAATTTGCTGTCTTATATTCCCAGACCTGCCCCTGCCAGTGCTCCCCACCTCCCTCCCATTTCCACCCTCCACCTTAGTTATTGTCCATGTGTCCTTTATACTTGTTCCTGTGAATCCTTCCCCTTTTCCCCTGTGATTCTCTCCACTCTCCCCTCTGGTCCCTGTCAGCCTATTCTGTATTTCAGTGTCTTTGGTCATATTTTGCTTTCTTGTTTATTTTGTTTTTTAGATTCCTGGTAAAGGTGAGATCATATGGTATTTGTCTTTCACCGGCTGGCTTATTTNTAGGTGTCTCCTCATTGTTGAATCAAAAGGTTCTTTGTTGCAGAAAAGAGAGTCTTATTGAAAGTATAGTGTGCACCCATTTTCTTCAGTTTTGTGTGTGGTCTTTTTACTTTGTGAATAGCTTATCCTGCTACGCAGAATTTTTTGATCAGGAGGACACCACATTTACTCATTTATGTTCATCTATTTCGCTTTGGAAGAGAATGCCTTGATCTGCCAGCAGCAGCCTCCTACATCTCACGTCTAATGTGCATCATCATTGCATCATTTAATTTGTTTGATTTAATACAACTTTTTAAACAGAAATCTGTTTTATGTTTTTAGACATTAAATGTTTAGAATGCAAGGGTTTACAGGTTTAAATAGGAGGACACACTGTTCTCTGTGGTATTGTTACCGAACAAAGGGTCCGAGGGGGGGGCAATACTTGGCCCACCCAGGGATGCCAAAAACTGCTGCAGAAAACAGGGGCCCCTCCCAAGGACGATACACTAATATCTATAGGGCTCTTCTGTCCGCCGCCAATTGGAAACACATCTCTCAATGCCAGAGATTTGTTAAAAGGAAACAAAATGTTTATTTAATGCTATTCAGGCCTAATGCCTTCCTTAAAATATTAAAGTCTTTAAGGGTATACACCTACACACACACACACACAGCGCTCCCTTCTCACACTTCTCCCACTGTCCCAACTCCGGGTACCGTAAATCAGGAAAAGAGCACACGTCCGTTTTTCAGGTCACTGGCACTGTGAGCTGTGTCACCTGCCTGTCCAGGCAGGATCTCCAAGTAATCCAAAGTCATGCGGCACCTTTCACTGGCAAGAGTTCTTTGTACCAAGTTCCAGTCAAAGTCTCTCCTGCTTTCCAGGCCACTCGGCCAAAGGGAGCACGCCAAAGCTGCGTGGGCCTCTTCTACCAAAGCCGCACTCCACCAAAAGCGCGTCTTTCTTCTTCACCTGGCCGCAGGGATCTCCATTCTGGCAAAGCTGCGTGGTCTTCCCTTTCACCTGGCCAAGAGGGGGTCTGCACTCTGCTGAAACCGCATGGCTCTCCCTCCTAATGGCTACAGGGGTCTACATCTTTCCAAAACAGCGTGGCTCTCCCCCTCACCTGGCCAAGAGGGGGTCCTCACTCTGCTAAAGCCACATGGCTCTCTCGCAGGCACTCTCTCCGAGAAGCAGCCCCAGTTCCAGCCTGGTTAGCCCCCACTCTGCTAAAGCCACATGGCTCTCAAGCAGGCCCTCTCTCAGAGAAGCAGCTCCCAATTCTAGCCTGGGTAGCAGCCACTCACTTCTCCCTGGCCCAAAACTTGGCCACAGCTATTTAACATATCTATGAAACCAGTTAAAGGTTATAGATATGTTAAATGACCATTCCAGAGGTTAGCTGCAAAACTGTTGCTATGCAAAACAGCTCTCAATGGCCCTGCTCCATTCATCCCTTCCCCCAACTGACACCTGGGGCCGGGGGGTGAGGACATCCTAATATTTCCTCCAATATTTCTGTACACCTTGAGTTCTGGACACCATTCCAAATCTTTTCTGGGCCCCCCCTTGGCTGCACCCTGTATCAGTATGATGTCCAGAGCCAGGCATCTGGAGTCAGGGACAGGCTTCGGACACCTGGTTGGGTGTCGGTGGCATGGCACGGTTAGGGGTTAATGTTAGGGGTCGGGGTGCGGTTGTTAGCACGACTTGTTTTTAACTACATTTGCAACCTCTTTTTTTGGACTTTATTATGACAGCTGTTGTCTCAGCATGTGTTAAAAAACCTGACCAGAACTGGTTAATATTTGTGTGGCCATTTTTGTGTTGAAGATGGATGAACATAGCAGCATTATTGGCACATTAGGCTTTGTCATCTCAAGAAAGGTGAAAACACAGCTGGAATGCAAAAAATGGTTTGTGCTGTATATGGAGAAGGTGCTGTGACTGACTGAATGTGTCAGAAGTGGATTGTGCAGTTTCATGCTGGAGACTTCTCCTGTGCAGTTGCCCCCTGAGTCATACAGACCAGTTGCAGTGCAGAGCCATCCAGTCCAGACGTTAACTGAGGACAGGCCACATTATGGCACGAGGGAGCAGGTGACATGAGGACAAAGTAGCCTAATCAAGCATTGAAAATCATTTGCCCCAGCACAGTTAAGTTCATTGCTTTGATGTTTGGGTTCCACGGAAGTTAAGCAGGGAGGAGGGGGAACCCTTCTTGACCACATTTCCAAATGCAATTCTCTACTGAGGAAAACCTACTCTCTACTGTAAGGAAAACCTTCCAGTTCCAAGACAAATTGGCGGGCACAGGGGGATGAACCGTTGATATTTGACACTGATGTGGAACAGGAGAGATTGTGGGAACACGGAGGGAACCATCACCATCCACTCCAAAGGGTGGGCTGCATCCAAAGGAGGTGATGCTGTGTCTATAGTGGAGTCATTAAGGGGTCTTGTAGTAGGAGCTCCTAACCAGGCAGCTACTTCCAGCAAGTACTGCTCCTCATCAGACCAAAAAAAAGCACCACCTGAGGGAAATAGTCCTGAATGTGTCAGCAGCAGACACGTGATCTTCAGACAGGGTAAGGCAAGAACACGTTTCTCTGTGATGACCAGGAATAACCAGTTGCAACCTGGCTATTCTGATTCATCCGCAGCACTCACCCACCCTGCCCCTTTCGATTGCCATTTATTTCAGCCTTTCCACAATTCTCTTAATGGAGAAAAATTTCCATTCTGTGGAATGGCATCTGGGGGATTTTTCTGCTCCAAAATGTAAAATGTTGTGGGAAGATGGAATGGTGAAGTAGCCTTGAAGATGGCAGAGGGCAGTGGAACAAAGTGGTGAATATGCTGTCTGGCCACATTGTTGGGGAAAATGAAAAATGTGCCCGCCATTGCATCTCACAGTAAAAACCTAAGGAACCTCGTGGCCAGGCCCATGGTACAGTATGTGTTCTGAGTGTGCATCTCTGCTGCTGTCTTGTGGCCACATTGGGGAACGACACCTTAGTGCAGGTCAGCAGGGAAAGTGGTTGATTCCCGTGGACTATCAGTGAGTTTTAATGGCAGTAGTATTTCCAGGTACATTTGAAAATGTCTAAATGTAAGGATTGACCGAGTGCCTTATGACTGCTTTCCAGATTAAGGGTGAAGGGAGGAATAAGTGTGTCCCATGTGACATTTGTTGGAAGTGGCTTTGTAGCATAATAAAGTCAGGTTTTTAAAAAAGTTCTAAGTTTGCTTGAAAATTGTTTGTAATTGGCTTTGTCTGTTGCAGCTTCTTTAAACACTGAGAAAAGTAAAATTTATTAAAAATTTTCGCCCTGGATGGTATGGCTCAGTGGATTGAGCGCAGGCCTTCGAACCAGCCAGTTGCGGTTCGATTCCCAGTCGGGGCACATGCCTGGGTTGCAGGCCAGTTCCCAGTGGGGGACGCATGGGAGTCAACCACACACTGATGTTTCTCTCCCACTCTTTCTCCTTCCCTTCCCCTCTCTCTAAAAAATAAATAAATAAAATAATTTAAAAAATTTTCAGGGACTTCCGCCAGGATGGAGGCGTAGGTGGAAACACTGTGCCTTCTCCCACAACCAAGTTTGAATACAACAAAGGTTTGGAGAACAAAGACGCAGACAAAGAACAGAAAATTGAACTATAGGGAAGTCCAACAACAACAAACCGTTCTACCAGACGGGTAAGAGGGCTGGAGCCAGCAGCAGAGCAGGGTTGGGCAGGAAGGATCCCGGGACCTCAGGCGCCCAAGCATCCGGGGTAGTGCCGGCGGACCCAGTGAGGGCTTGGGGCGGTGGGAGTGAGAAGTGAGACAGACCGCGCAGCCCCCAGCAATGAACCCAGCAGCGGCTGACCCCGGTCGCACATTCACGAGCAGTGGGGCGAACCGTGTGGCCCGCGGTGGCAGCGGGAGGAAGCGGAGGGTGCTTGCCATTGCCTTCCTTTGGCCCCGTCCCCATATACAGCGTCACAACCCAGCGACTGGGTCGCCCGGCCCTGGTGAACACCTAGGGCTCTGCTCCTCATACATAACAGGCACAAACAATCCAAAATATGGCTCAAGAGGAACTCAAAGCCCCAGAGCCGATAAATGTAAGTGACGAGGAAATAGCGAAACTCTCAGATGCACAATTCAAGACACTGTTTATCAGGATGCTCACAGAACTGGTTGATTATAGTCACAAATTAGAGGAACATATGAAGGCTAAACTAATTGAAATGAAGGGAAATGCACAGGAAACCAATAGTGATGGAAAGGAAACTGGGACTCAAATCAAGGGGGTGGACCAGAAGGAAGAAAGAAATGACCAAACAGGAAAAAGTGAAGTTACAAGAATTAAAAAAAATGAAAGGATTAGGAACCTCCAGGACATGTTCAAACGTTCCAACATCCGAATTATAGGGGTACCAGAAGGGGAAAAGAAATAGCCACAGGTAGAAAATTTATTTGAACAAATAATAAAGGAGAACTTCCCCCATCTGGCAAAGGAAATAGACTTCCAGGAAATCCAGGAAGCTCAGAGAGTGCCAAGGAAGTTGGACCCAAGAAGGAACACACCAAGGCACATCATAAATACATTAGCCAAGATTAAAATGAAGGAGAGAATCCTAGAAGCAGCAAGAGATAAGGTGACAGTCACCTACAAAGGAGTGCTTATCAGACTGTCAGCGGAAATCCAAAGACCTACAGCCAAGATTGCTTTATCCAGCAAAGCTTTCATTTAGAATGGAAGGACAGATAAAGTGCTTCTCAGATAAGGTCAAGTTCAAGGAGTTCATCATCACCAAGCCCTTATTATATGAAATGCTAAAAGGACTTATATAAGAAAAAGAAGATGAAAAATATTAACAGTGAAAGGACAGCAAACTCACAGTTATTAACAACCACACCTAAAACAAAAGCAAACCAAGAGGACAGCTAGATCAGGAGTGGAACCATAGAAATGAAGATCACATGGAGGGTTAGCAACAGGGGAGTGGGAGGAGGAGAAGGGGGGAGAAGGTACAGAAAATAAGTAGCATAGACAGTAGGTAGAAAATAGATAGGGGGAGGGCAAGAATAGTGGGGGAAATATAGAATCTAAAGAACTTGAGACACGTGGGCATAAACTAAAGGGGGGAAGGGTGGGGGAGGGTGTGTGTAGGGTGGAGGGGAATGAAGGGAGGAACAGAACAACTGTAATGGTATAATCAATAAAATATATTTAAAAAAATTTTTCTACCCAGAGGTAAAAAAAAAAATAAAAGCACTATCATTTTATGTGCCTTCTCCCATAACCAAGTTTGAATACAACAAAGGTTTGGAGAACAAAGACGCAGCCAAAGAACAGAAAATTGAACTATAGGGAAGTCCAGACGGGTACGTGCCCCTCCAGACATGTCTGCAGGCTCATTTCCTCCACTGTGCCTGGACTTCATTTACTGATTGAGGTTCTTCATACGGGTGCAAAACTTGTACCTTTCCACTTCTGTTTCTAACATGTGCACTTAAGGGTGACAATTTCTTTCTGAAGTGTTGGTATGTAGTGTTTTTAGAGTCATTCAGCTCAAAGTATTTTTTAACATAAATAGTGGTTCATTTTGGAGGTTATTTATAAGTCTATTTCATAAATACCAAACAGCAGAACTTTCCAATCACTTACTTTCAGTGAATTCCAGCTTAAGTGCTATGAGAGCAAAACACACACTCTACATGATCTCAGTGCTGCGATGCTGCGTGCAGCCTGCTTTATACCGGTTGGTCCCCCACCCCTGCCTTCATCCCCATCTCCCCACCCCTGTCACGTGGCTCTGGTTCATGTACTTGTCTTTAACTTCATTCGAAACCATTTTGTTATACTGTACCATGACAAATGTATCAGCACAATTTAAGAAAAACTAATCAAAATTGTTGAGTGTTTGTGTGGCCATTTTCATATTTAAGGTGGATGAACATAGTAATATTTTTAGTATGTTAGGCTTTGGTATTTCAAGAAGGGTGAAAATGGCAGTAAACAGAAGAAAAGATTTGTGACATGTAGGAGAAGGTGTTGTGACAGAGCCAACGTGTCGTGAGTGGTTTGCAGCATTTTATGCGGGAGGTTTCTCGTGCAGAGATGCCCCGGGGGCCAAAAGACCAGTTGCAGTGGAGAACCATCAAGTCCAGATGTTCCCTGAGGACAGACCACATGAGGCCACGGCTGGGGGGAGGTGGGGACAGGCCACATACTCAAAGTACCCAAATCAATTGTTGAAAATCGTTTGCACCAGGATGGTTACGGTCATTGGTTTGGTGTTTGGATTCCACATCAGTGAAGTGGGGAGAAAAAAAACACCATTCTTGACAGCATTTCCATGTGAGATTTTCTTTGAAAACATAAGGAAATTCTGTTTCTGTTTGCAAGACAAATTGTGAGGGTGGATGAACAGTTGATACTTTACAATAACATGAAACTGGAGAGATCGTGGGGCAAAAAAAATGGAACCATCATCTGCCATTCAAAAGGGTGGTCTTCATCCAAAGACAGTAAATGGTAGGTTAGGGTCAGGGTCAGGTTTAGGGTTAGGGACCCTATCTGTAGCCCCACACTCACCCTGTCCTTAATGTCAAACCAACTGTCAGGCTGAAGTGAAATGACCAGGGTAAGGCCAGCCCATGGAAAATTAGGTGAGCAGTGGGTGGATGTGGGGTGCGGGGGGCAGGGTTTGGAAGTGAGTGGGGGCAGGGAGCAGTTGCAGCCGGTCTGTGAGGAGCTGTAAAGGGTGCTCAGACTCTTTGTGGGGTATGAGTGTAAGGTCTCTAGGTAAGTGAGCCATTCCTGTGGGACCACTTCTTGTGAGCACATTACATAGACCATGTACCAGCTTTGGGAGTGCATGAGTTCTGGTCCCAGTTCAGTGAGCATTGCCAGGTGCAGCCTCACAGGCTCTCAGGAGGCAAAGCCAAGTCTGAAGTCTGGGTACTTCAGGGGTAAATGTTGTAAGCTACAAAAAAGAGAAATGTTACATGTGACAAAGCAAAGACCCTGGGAGGCTTCATCCATGCCCAAAAGAACATGTAAATGGCAGACCTGGGCTCACATCACTGTTAGAGACCAAAAGGTTAGGAGTTTCCTCTATCAGAACTGCTACAAAGCACATGAAGTGCAAGTAAGGAAAGGAGCCATTTTGGTCTCAACAGTTACAATTTTTTCCCTGCTGACTGTCAAGAGACCCAACTAGATGAGTAAAGAAAAGGCTTCTGGTGTCCCCACAGCAGTCTAAATTATTATAACTTAATTATTACAAATATCTGATATAGAATTATTTATAATTCCCTAAAACTATTCCATGTTTTTTTCTGGTACTTTTTTTCTAAAAATGAAAATGGCTTTGTTGCAGCTTACTGAAACTATACAGAAAAATGAAGTTAATTAAAACCCTACCCCAAGGGACAGTAACTGCTTCCACTTTAAGTGTCCACCCTCCCAGACATCTGTACGTGCACATTTCCTTCCTGCTACTTTCTCTGGATTGGACTATGTGGGGTTCTTTGTGTGGGTTAAGAGCCCTTGAAGCACCAGCTTCTGTCCTTTCCTACTGTGTGCACTGAAGATAGCACGTTTTCCTGTAGCTTTTGGTACATGGTGGTGCCTTTCAGTTCAAACTATTTTCTGACTGCAGTAGTGACTTATTTGGGGGTTAATTAGAAGTGGGCTTCATAACTCCTAAGTACAAGGACTTTCCATGAACCTTTTGTTACTGAATTCTAGATTAACTGCAATGAGAGCAAGAAATGTTACTGTATATAATTTCAATCCTTAGAAGTTGAAACTTGCTTCATAGTACCAATATGCTTCTCTGCTGCCATCTGGTGTTCAATTTGAGAATAACGCAGTGGAGGTCTCCAGGAAAAGTCATGGGTAATAGTGGATCATTTAGGAATGTGGAATCCAATGTTATTTAGATGTGCATTTAATCACTTTTAAAAATAAGACATTTTTAGTAATCTTTTGTTACTGATTTCTAGATTAACTGCAGTAAGTGCCAACAATAAGCTTTACATAATTTCATTTTTTTGAAGTTTGTTGAAACGTGCTTTACAGTACAATATAATCACTGAAAAAATGTTCCCAGTGCACCTCTCTTCTGCCATCTGGTGTTCACGTTGGGAAAACACCTTGGTGCAGATCAGAAGGAAACGTTGAGTATAGTGGGTCATCCCTAAATGTTGAATCCAATTTTGCTGTTCATGTTAAGTTTATTTTTTAAACATTTTATGTACTTATTGTTAGAGAGGGGAGGGGAGGGGAGGGAGAAAGAGAGGGAGAGAAACATCGATGTGTCGATGTGTGTAAGAGATACATCTATCGGTTGCCTCTCATATGCCACAAACTGAGAATCTGGCCTGCAACCCAGCCATGTGCCCTACTGGGAATCCAACCATGACTGTTCGGTTCACAAGTCAGTGCTCAGTCTACTGATTTACACCAGCCAAGGCTCCTGTGAAGTTTTTTATATCTCTACAGGATTTGGGGTTTTTTTGGGAACAGGGTTGCAGGTTTAAACCCTGGTCAAGGCACATGCAAGACTCAAGCATGACTGGTGTGGGCATCTGCCTGCCAACCAAAAAGTCTCCAGTTCCATTTCCAGTCAGAGCATATGCCTGGATTTGAGGCAGGAGATGGTCAGGAGGAAACTCCAGAGATGCTCCAGAGCTAAGATAAATGACATTGATACAGGACAGAGACCCTGTTTTAAAAGCACTGAATGTGGTGAACCATGAATGCCCCTGTGCAAAAGATGCTACAAGACCCCTGCTTCATTATAATAAATCAGCCTGTGGGACCACCCTCCCTGGTGGTCAATCAAGGAAGATCATGGGAGACCACATGCACAGTAGCTTTAAAGTAATATAATTACTTGTACATGGGCAATAAAACCCGGCCAAAACTAGACAGGGAATATCGCCCTATAAGAACAGAATCCCAGGGTGGGTGGGCTGGGATGGGAGTAAAAGACAGAAAACTGTACTTGAACAACAATTGAAAATAAAAAATAAAAGAGTAGAATCCCTCCAGCCCCTGAGATCAATCTCTGTCTGGAGTCAGCCCGCTCCCATGTTCTGTGGAGTGTACTATTGCTTAATAAAGCTGCTCTCTCTCTATCTGCTATAAACTCTGTGTGTTCAGTTCAATTCTTTGTCTGCAATCACCAAGAACCTGGTTACCTGTGCCCACCTGTGACAGGTTGTGGGCCAGGTCCCCAGTTGGGAGCATGTGAGAGGCAAATGATAGATGTCCCAAATAAAATAAATAAATCAATACATTTAAAAAATACAAAAACAAACATAACACATTTTCCATGTGGATCTGCATGTATTAATGGACCTTCTATTCTTTTTCATCAATCTGTCTATTCGTAGGGCATTATTTCACTTTTACTTACTGTAGTTTCATAATACAATACGCCTTTTAATTCTTACTTATTTTAACAGGTGAACTTAAATTGAGCTTGTTTTACTTTAAAATATTTTGCTGAGCCCTGGCCAATGTGGCTCAGTTTTCTGGAGCATTGTCCTGTTAGGTAGGATAGAGAGCAAACCCAGGCAAGGAGGAGGAAGGAGACATGTCTCACCCACTGACTCGGCCGTCCTGAGCCTGATCTGATAATAGTGTCAGGTGTTCCAAACATCACAAGAAACACCATGGTAGCACAGGAGGGAATTCTATGTATTTTAATTCTATGTATTTTCCCCACTGTCTCAGAAAGAAAGCCTTTGAAATTGTGTGTTAATTCCAAGGTCTGGTTGATAGGTGGGAGGGTGTCCAGTGCCCAAAGAAGCAGCCCACAAGGCAACTTTGGTTACTTGCTTACCTCTGGTCACCGTCTGTTTTACAAGAGAGTATCTAATGTTTCCAGAAAGCCCATAATTAATTTTGGGTAACTTCCCCAGCTTTAGCTGGCTCCTGTCAGATATTTACTTTACAAGAGGAACAAATGGGGTCTGGGGTGAGCTAACAGACCTCCACACATACCTGCATCTGGGTAGTCACTTCTCCCATGGAAGCTGGTACCACCTTTACCCACCAATTGATATATAACTTCTTCACCCCCATCTTGCCAACTCCCTAATTCTTCAGGACCGAGGAATTAGGTGGCTCTTGCCACCCTTACCTTGACCTGCCCAGAATCTATGCCTTCCACCCCCAACTCGGCAAGGCCTGTCCCCTTCCATGAGAACATATCACTAGTAAACCCTGCTTGCTCACGAATAGATTGGCTAATCTGTAATTCTTTACTGCATCAGCAAGGAGAACTGAGTTTCTCCCATAACAATTCCATAAACCGAAAGGTTGTAGTTCAAGTTCTAGTCATGGCACAGGCCTAGGTTGCGGGTTTTGTCCCCAGTGGGGAGACAACCCTTTGATGTTTCTCTTTCATATCTATGTTTCACTCCTTCTCTTCCCTTCTTTCTGAAATCAGTAAGCATGTCCTCAGGTGAGGAATAAAACATTTTTTTGCTAACGTTTTAATCTAGGTCATGTTACATTTATACATAACTGTGGGAAATGGAGATCATTATGTATTTTTCTCTCCAAGAACATGCTGTTACTTTCCTGTTGTTCAAGTGTCTTTTTGGAAAAAAAAGATTTGATTTACTTTAGAGAGATGGGAAGGGGAAAGAGAGAAAGAGAAAAAAATCTATTAGTTGCATCTCACATGCCCAAACTGAGGACTGAATCAACTCAGGCACACGCCCAGACTGGTAACTGAGCTGGTGAACTTTAGGTCTGTGGCACAGAGATCATCCTTCCAGGTCACGGGGGTGGGTGTCCCCCTTTGCTGAACCCACTCCAGCAGGAATGGGGTGGGTCATGCATAGGTCTCCCTCATTCAGGAGAGGGTATGATGGGGTCCTTACTAAATGTTTGACATCTGTGTATTGAACTCAGCTCTGGTTGTAAGAAAAGTGTGACCTCTGAGAGCTGTTAGCACCCTTCCTTATGCTTATGCAGATGTAGATGTTTACCCTGTTCTCACCTTGAGTCTTGCTGGACTCCTACCCATTGGGTCCACAGAAATTTTGTGCTCCTGGGCCACTGTAGACATTATCTGGGAACGGGTGGCCAGGAATGACCAACATTGTGCACGTCTATTATCCCATCAGACTTCACAAATGAGTTTAAAGATACAATAATTTTGAGATGGTGTCAGCAGTGCATTAAACTGTGGGGCCCAGGTACAAGGAGAGTGCATGACAGAAGCGGTGGTGTTGCGGGCTTCATGAATGCCACATGCAGATTGGGTGCACCTGTCCCAGGAGAAACTCAGTTCTTGCCAACGCAGTAAAGGATTACAGATCAGCAAGTGCATTAGCGTGCAAGCAGTTTATTAGTGATACATTGTCATAGAAGAGGACAGATCTTGCTGAGGTGGGGGTGAAAGGCAAGACCTTGGGTGGCAAGAGCACCAGGCCCTTTGTCCTGAGGACTCATATAGTTGGTGGGATGGGAGGGGGGGGAGAATTTACGTATTGGTTGGTGGATAAAAGTGGTGCCAGCTTCCAAGGGGATGGACTACCCAAACCCAGGTATGTGTGGGGGTCATTAGCCTGAATCTTTACCTTGCTTCTCACCCCATTTGGCCATCTTGTAAAATAGATCCATGACAGGAGACAGTTTAAGTTGAGGCAGTTACCCAAAGTTACCAATGGGCTCTTTTCTGTAAGCACTAGGGACCCTCTCATAAAAGATAGTAAACAGAGGCAAGAAATTAACCAAATTTGTTTTATGAGTCCTTTCCTTGAGTGTTGTGGATGCCCTCCCATCTTCTAGGCCTTGGGATGAACACAGTTTGAAAGCCTCTTTCCCAGATAGTGGAAACAATACCTAGAATTTCAACGTCTTAGCATGGTGTTTCTTGTGATGCTGGAACATCTGGCAATAGAACTGGACCAGACTCAGGACTGCTGAGTTAGTGGGTGACATGTCTTCCTCACCCTCCCTGCCTTGGCTCACCGTCTATCCTACGTAACACCCCAGTGCAGGCAGATGCTGTTTCAGTGTCAGTTCTCAGCAAGGGGTGGGTGAAGGTCTTGTGTCACAGGTCACTCTCAGTACCACCTGCCTGTGCTGAGGACGCTCTGAGGATGCCCAGGCTCAGTGAGAGGGTGGTGATCAAGAGGGAGGGACAATCCCAACCTCATGCTTCCTTCTCGGGGCAGCTCAGTCTATGTGAGGAAAGCAGTCGGGTCTGTTCAAATTCTGAATTTGGCTAAACACCCCTACCCTGTCCTAATCTTCCTTTGTCCAGCACTAAAGACCAGGAAGACTTAGGCACCGAAGGCTGTTCAGTAGGGCCTGCGATCTCTTGCCAGATTCTGTCTGTGCTGACATCAGTTTGAATGTCAAAGTGAAAGGCTGGAGTTCCCATTTCTATTGTACAGACTAAGCAGGAAGACAGAGGCTGAGAATCTTGCCTTAGGTCACACAGCTGGAGAAAACAGCTGAGACTCACACCTGCTATGGACTTATGTGGAATCTGTATGCTGTGCACCAGGGAATGCTGACCCTGAAAAGGCAGCAAGGAGAGTGAGGAAGACCAAGTGCCTAGACTGAGCAGCTCATGTCCATACACAAGCATACATGTCTCCCTGCCTTTCACCTCTGAGCCTCCTGAGATTGTAGTAAAGTAGAAGAGCCAAGAGAAGCCAAGGAAGGATGGGTAGGGTTAGGGTTAGGAGAAAAGGCCCCCTTTCCAGGAGTCTGGGAATTCACTTCCCGAGTGAGTCTGTCTCAAATCCCTCTCTGGGCAGTAACCAGAGTAGACAGACTCCAGATTTACACATTTGCAGGAGTTGAATTTCTGTGGCTGAGAGTACCAGTTCTTTGTGGCTCTTCAGGAACCCTCTGCCTTCAGTGATGGGGAAAATGAGGGATGTATATGGAGACAAAGCATTTTAGTATAGGTCAAAAAACCATGAACGAGTTTGGGGCTGACATCCCCATATCACCATGGAGCTGTTTGTCCATTTCATGTCTTGTCATGAAAGTGGAGGGTTTGTTGAACCAGGTCCTTCTCTACTAATTACAACCTTGGGGAGAGTAAGGGGCTGTAGACTTCCTATGGCTATTGATATGTGACAATGCTAATGACTCACTCACTCCACCTGCAAACATAGGGCTTCTCCCCAGAGTGTGTCCCCTGGTGTGTGATGAGATTTGTCTTCTGTGAAAAGCCTCTCCCATACTCTTTGCAGACATAGGGCTTCTCCCCTGAATGTGTCCTCTGGTGTCTGATGAGATTTGACTTGAATGTAAAGCCTCTCCCACACTCCCTGCAGACATAGGGCTTCTCCCCTGAGTGTGTCCTCTGGTGTCTGATTAAACCTGACTTGAATGTAAAGCCTCTCCCACACTCCCTGCAGACATAGGGTTTCTCCCCTGAGTGTGTCCTCTGGTGTCTGATGAGATGTGCTATTTGTGTAAAGGCTCTCCTGCACTCCCTGCAAACATAGGGCTTCTCCCCTGAGTGTGTCTTCTGGTGTCTGATGAGAGCTGACTTGCATGTAAAGCCTCTCCCGCACTCCCTGCAAACATAGGGCTTCTCCCCTGAGTGTGTCCTCTGGTGTCTGATGAGATCTGACTTGCATGTAAAGCCTCTCCCACACTCCCTGCAGACATAGGGTTTCTCCCCTGAGTGTGTCCTCTGGTGTCTGATTAAACCTGACTTGAATGTAAAGCCTCTCCCACACTCCCTGCAGACATAGGGCTTCTCCCCAGAGTGTGTCCTCTGGTGTCTGATGAGATTTGACTTCCAGGTAAAGCCTCTCCCACACTCCCTGCAGACATGGGGTTTCTCCCTTGAGTGTGTCCTCTGGCCTCTGATGAAATGTAACCCATCAGTGAAGCCTTCCCAACACCTTCCATGCTCAATTGTTACAATTCTTGACATTCCTACTTTCATAAAGAACTTGCCTGTGACTTCTGCACTCTCTTTCTGGCCTTTGCGGGGCTCCTCCTCCATCATTCTCTCCTGCTCACTAGAGCTACTCGTTCCTTCTTTGGGAGGTTGAAAAAAGGGTCTTGAGATTCTCCTGTGACTGATCCTTTTAAGCAAAGGTTTGGACCTTTCTTTGACCTCTTGACCTTCAGCTTTATCATTCCAGCTGTGCATACTAGTATGTTGCTGCTGCTGATTCTGATCCTCTGGACAGGGTTCCTCTGCTTGGAGGTGTTTTCTTGCAGATGTTCCCTGGAGAATCTGAGAGGGATGATTGAGTTTCACGTGTTGGCTGAGGAATTTCTGAGTGGAGAAGGCCAGAGAGCAGGAGGGACATGGGTGAATCTCTGGCTTTGGTTCCGCTGAAAGAGAAAGGTTTGGTCAGGGCAGATGTTGATGAGAATGCCTGGGCCGCACAACTTGTCTCCTGGTAAGACCTGCCCCATGAATCATTCTTACTGTGGTGATAACACAACCTCTGTCTCCCATAGTGTCCACTCGCTGACTGTTTTCCTATTTTCATGCAGTGCATCTTCTTCAGAATCCAGAAACCCCACATCAAGGGTCTTTTCTAATGTTGCCCAGACTAGGGGCTTTTGGAGCATGAGAGGCCATTTTACTCCTTGTGTGGATGGAGCTACAGTGACCTTTCCCATCTGTAGGTATCTTCTAAGTCATGTTTAAGAGGAAAACCACAGGCCCCAACTAGGAACTGCTTCTCTCAGTTTTCCAAAATAGTTAAATAAAATGTCTTTCCTGGAGCCTCACACCAAATATTTATGCTTCATCTCACTAGTGTTAGCCCATTTCAAATACAGTAAGACCTGTTTCAAAAGATTTCAACCACATTTCTTACATGCCCGACTCCTGGTCCTCTCTGGCCAGGCCACCATGCTCTCTCACTTGGAGATGAAGTAACATGAGGGGATTCCCCACTGGAGTTTATTTTCTAAAAATTAACAAAGGATAATCAGAACAGAGAACACACCACTCTACAGCTGACACCTGCACACTTTCATTCATGAAAGTCCCCAGTGTCTCAACTTGGATCATCACCACTGCATCTCCAGGCTGCTAAGCATCTGTGTGATCTCTGTTCTTATCCTCTGTGCTGAGACGAGACCCGAGTGACCCTCAGTGAATTCAACGCCACATCTATTTTCTTCCCTGCACTAGCTGCTCCCTGTGGCATGGAGATCCTCTGGGATCTCCATGGGATCCTCTGCCGGCAGGTATTTTTGTAAACGTTACCTCCTGAGGAGCCCTTCTGGGACCACCCGCCACAGCGTACCTCTCCTCACACTGATTCCTAGGCATTTATCCTGAATTAGTTTTCTCCAGAGCACTAACCATTGTGGAGTGTTATGCACATGCAACCTTGTGTGCCTGGGTTTCCTCCTTCACCTGTCAGCTCCTCATGAGCAGGGATTCTGATCCTCACAGTAACCTGTATTTCCAGGTCCCCCAGACGCTGTGCGCCACAGAGTAGGATCTCATGACAATTCACTGAAATGATGAACGAATGTGCCCTGCCCGAATGGTGTGGCTTGGTGGGTTGGGTGTTGTCTGAAAAGTGAAAGGTTACAAGTTTGATTCCAGTCAGGGCACATGCCAGGGTTGTGGCCCAGTTGGAGGCGTGCCATAGACAACCGGTTAATGTTTCCCTTGCTCACTGATTTTTCTTTCTCCCTCCTTTCCACTCTCTGTAAAAATAATAAAATCTTGTTTAAAAAGATTTGATTTATGTGTTTATTTATTTTCAGAAAAGAGGGAAGGGAAGGAGAGGGAGAGAAACATCAATGTGTGGTTTCCTCTCACATGCCCCCTACTGGGGACCTGGCCCAAAACCCAGGCATGTGCCCTAAATGGGAATCAAACTGGAGACCCTTTAGTCCACAGGCCGGTGTTCCATTCTCTGAGCCACACCAGCCAGGACAAAATCTTTAAAAAATAACGAATGCTGCCCTGGCTGGCATAGCTCAGTGGATTGAGCACAAACCTGCGAACCACATGATCGCGGTTCGATTCCCAGTCAGGGCACATGCCTGGGTTGCAGGACAGTTCTCAGCAGGGGTCTCATGAGAGGCAACCACACATTGGTACTTCTCTCCTTTTCTCCTTCCCTTCCCCTCTAAAAAATAAGTAAATAAAATCCTTTAAAAAAATAATGAATGCCTACAAACAAAAATGTTTTATTTAGAAGTATGGAGGAAAATTAAGAAGAAACAACTATGAAAGTGTCAAAAAAACTGCCTTGCTAGAGAACTGGTTAGTGCTTGAAAACTTTCCTTTTTTGCCTCTCAGTCTTTCAGTACTATATGTGGTTGTGCATTTTGTGTACAAAATATTTTAAAAATACAAATTATAAAAATTTTGCCTAAGAGTCAAAGGCATATGAATTACTGAATCACGTGATTTGAAACTCTACCGACTAGAGTAGATTTTACTGCACTTAAGAGTTGGATCATGAATATTTCTATGGAGAATTCTTTCTTTTCTTTTTATTTTGAAGAACAGTGGTACCCACCTCTTCCGGCCATGAGCTCTCTCTTCCACTTGCTGCCCCACTTGCTGCCCAGCTCCTGGCCATACTCTTCCCCGTACCAGACCAGCAGCTCATAGCCCGGCCTGATGACCTGGCAGGTTCGGTAGAAAATCTGCCCATGGTATTGAAAGGCGACCAGGTTCTGCTCTTCATGATACTGGGCACAGTTCACATACCTGGGATTGAGGCAGATTAAGGGAAAGAAAATCACAGTGATGAATTCTCAGTTCCTGCTACATCCATGTCCAGCTCCTCGCTGATTAAGGCCCTCAGGCTCTGGTGTTGCCCACTGCTCATAATACTTCCAGAGAATCTCTGTTCAGTGTCTGAGCGTCTGTCAGCATGTCATGTGAATCCTTACCTCCAAGTCCTCCTAGCAGTGTTTATCCTGCCTTATACCATTTTCTAACACCCAGTTCTAGACTTAACCTCCACCATGACTGGCCATAATATCCAGTGATCTCTGGATTCTCCGAACTCTAAATCAAGTTGTCTCACACCACAGAACCTGGTGCTTGGTCTAGGGCTCTGCTTCTAAATGAGCTCACTAGTTATCCAGTACTCAGCCCATGTCTGTTTTCTCTTGAGAGGCTTTTCTCCAACCCCCATACACTTTGTTTAAAGTAACATTCACTTGCTTGCCCAAGATTACCATAGAAAATTGGAGGTCTTTTTGTTTTAGTAAAATAAAACAGAGCATTAATAATTGACTCACATTGTTATCCCTGATAAAAGAGAGCCCCTCTCAGGAAAGGGGCCCATGACTGTTCCTCTGCAGGCCTCAGAGCCCAGCTCTAGTTTGAAGTGAGGCTGGGATGGTTTGCTGCCCTCACAGATCTAGGCCACCCTTGGTGTGTGCTATCTTGACACTGTGCACTTCTTGGGAATTATAGTTAAATGTTTCTAAAAGCAATCGTTTTATGTCTGTCTGTAAGAAGTCCGTCATAAGGACATGGGTTGTGTGATCTGTTTAAGTAATGTTTAGTCCTTCACTTAAACTGGAATATGGTAAGTGCTTAATTAATGTTCATTTGATAAATTAAAGTGTAATCCAGTGTCCCTGGTGAATCTAGGCTCTTCAAGGTCCTTTCCAGCCCCCAGATGGTGCCAAGCAGAGAACTTTATATTTTGAGGATACATGCTATAGTTTTTTCTTTAAAGTCCCCTGAAATGAAAGAACAGTGTATGGAGAAAAAGAGGGAAAAAAGGATTAAGGTAGACCACTGAGGGAGGCATGATGAGAGGGAAAGATATATGGACTTGTGGGGGATGAGAGTCCCCTCTAGCACCCAGAGACCTGTTGACCTCACCTCATCCAATTGGCCCAGGATCTGTCCTTTCCATCCACATACGCATAGCAGTTTCTCCCTTTGGCGATCTGTGTTTCAGAAAAGAAGTTAAAGAGCTTTTTTCTTTTTAAAATTTATTTATTTATTTATCTTTAGAGGGGATGAGAGAGGGAGAGAAACATCAATGTATGGTTGCCTTTTGTGCGTCCCCTGCTGGGAGTTGGCCTGCAGGGAACTGGACTACAACCCAGGCATGTGCCCTGACTGGGAATCGAACCGTGATCTTGTGGTTCGCAGGCCCGCGCTCATAAAGAGCTTTTATTTTTTTGGTGGAAAGGTAATAGTCAGAATTATTTCACTCCAAGTCATCAAAGCTCTTTCCGCCTGCATGGGGATTCAACTGCTAGCTGTGACCACAGGATATTTTTCTTACTCATCACCTACACATCTGAGTCTACCTGTCCAATCACAGTAGGAGCCCCACAAGGGAGAAGCCACTCCTTTGCGTCTGCATCACTTTGCTCCCACTTACTTTCTGATCCTTCAACAGGAGCTCTGTGTTCATGGGAAGTCCAGTCAGTACACAGCGCTAACCATATTGTCCCCTCCATGTCTAGCACATAAGAGGTGAGGTCCCTCCAAGTTTCAGAAGGAATTTGGGAAGCAAGAGGACAGTGGAAGAGGTAAATAGTTCTCACCAGCCAGGAGTATCTGCTCTTGGCTGCCTCTTCATCTTCTGTGATGTGTCCTTCATAAGGGCCAAAGTGCAGACCCACAGGCAAATCAGCTGCCTGATTCCACACTCCAAGCCCAGCCTCAGGGATGCCAGATGGCCCGATTCTCAAGCCAGGGGGCAGGGTGAGGGCTGAGCGGTGGGGATGCCCCCTCTCCACTGCACTGTCCTTTACAAATGTAGGGGGCCCATGTACAGCACAGCTGTTGATGAAGAAGTTCTGACACTTCTCACAATCTGGAGGCGAGAGCAACAGGGGTTAGGGAAGGTGTAGCACACGTTCCTGGACACAAAGAGCTTCAGAGGGAGTCCTACATACACATCACTGGGGCTCAATCCTGTATTCCAGGTCACTAGAGGAAGGGAATGATTTGGGGACCAAAGGACTAGTTGACATTACTGTATCTTAACATACTTCTTAGTGAGGATCACTTACAAAGGTAGTCATCATCCTGGGGCTCGTTGACCTCTTGGTACACACAGTCCTCACTTTCTTGTAGGTTGTACATCTTCACGTCCATATCCTTTCTCCTGAGTTTTGAGCTGGAGAAGAGCAGGTGAGCGAGGTTTGTGGGGTCTAGAGTGCTAGTTCCCATTTTGTCAGATAACATACAATCTCCTCCCATCAATTTATTAACCTGTCCTTTTGCACACTCTGGTATTTTACTATTAACTATTGGTTCAGAAAACTAAGACGCCACACTAACTACAGATGACTGATTCAATTTTTGTTTCCAGATCTTCCCATTACTAGGTTTAACTTGCCAACCTTTAATCATTCATAAACTATTTATTGAGTGCACTTTATGTGTTAGGCATTGAGTATAGGCCTGGGCACACAACAGCAATAAAGTGTGGTTGCTGTTATAACTACAATTTTTTGGACAACTTGCACGTGTCGCCTGTTTTAAATTCAATTTAACATTTTCAAACAATATATGAGTGGTTTCCTTATTTTTACTTTACACATTAGAATGCAGGAGCTCTGAGAATTTATAGGATTTGCCCAAAGTTCCAGTGGTAACTTCAGTCTCAGCTTAGCCCAGCTTAAATCCAGGCCTACCCAAAGTCCGCCTCACAGACCTAGGTCATACTTATCAGCCCTTCGGTAGCACTTAGAGGAACTAAAGTTTCCGAATTATTTTCTCTTATCCGATTTTTGTCTAGTGTGCTTTCCGAAGGCACGTTTCTCCAGGAGGGGACACTGGTTTCTAGGCATGCTCTGAGTCACTTGCAGTCATCAAATTTGCTGTTTCTGATAATTCCTTCAAACTATATTCATTGCTTAATGGCACCCTGGATGTTTCCTTCAATATGAGTCACATATTAAAAGATAACATGTATTTAATTTTTAAGGCCTATCATGTATTTCACACGCATGTATTTAAAACTTCAACCCTTGGAAATATCTAGGGAGTATGAGTATTGGAGGGGATAGGGCCAATGTAGGTAATGAATCCAAGATTAGAACCCATGCCTTATGGCTCTTTTCTTTCAACCGTCTCTGTAATATTGAGAGTGAAGGATATTGGGTAGAGAATAAATAGTTGGCAGAAACATATCTGGACAATAAATAAAATTTGCAATATGTTGGAAAGAATATTTGTACTTAGATTACCTGGTTCCCATCAATTGTTTGAATAAGGCTGTACCAGTAGCTAGTGCCCTGATCTATAACATATTATTTTTTAATGTTATAGTGAACATGCAATTAAATACTATTCAACAAAGTATTCTGTGAATTATGTAATACAGCATGAATGTGCTATCAATTTACCCCTCAGCTCTCTCCATATTTCAATCCCACAGAAATTACCATCAGCATTCATTGATCACCTTCTAGTTTAATTAGTAAACTAATTAAATAACTAGTTTAATGATTGTGAAATCATTCATTCAGCAAACATTCGGGGGCCCTCAGGAGCCCTGATCTGGGCCTGTGACCTCTGAGAACTCTCAGGTATGGAGCAGGCTCTCAAAGAGCTCACAACATAGAGGTAGGCAGGCTGAACAAATGATTCTAAACAGGATGAGAGTGGTCTCATTAGAGCTCAGACAAAGAAGCTGTTATTTCACCCTATAAGAAAGGGCATTTGAAATCAGTTCCAGACAGATAAGTTTCTGTGGAAGAGTGTGTAATCTGTATGAAGTCCTTAAGTCATTTTATTATTTGTTGTTCCTCAATCATGAAACCTGAAGCTCCTCAGGGCTGGGAGGCGCTTTCTTTGATTAGAGTGG
Organism: Sturnira hondurensis; assembly: GCF_014824575.4. Taxonomy (NCBI): domain Eukaryota; kingdom Metazoa; phylum Chordata; class Mammalia; order Chiroptera; family Phyllostomidae; genus Sturnira; species Sturnira hondurensis. Next base: position 41,403,137 of record NW_028074503.1, read on the forward strand.
GAGGTTGTGATCTTGGACATTTTACATTCTTCTTCCTCTGGGGCCATCCACTGCACCAACTGCCTATGCACTGTACACTGTCCTTATTCGGGGGGTCTTAGTGCATCTCTCACTTCAGTATAGCAGAGAACTTTGGTTGAAACCGTCAGTAAGATGAATGATGTAATGACATACGTGTAAGACAATGTAAACTGTAGAAAACGGACAGCTTTATTTTTTAATTAAAAAACGATTTTGTTTAATTTTTTTTTGAGAGAGGGGAAGGGAGGGAGAAAGAGAGAGAGAAACAGCAATGTGAGAGAGAAACATTGATCAGTCACTTCTCACACATGCCCCAACCAGGAAAATGATCTGCAATCCAGGCATGTGCCCTGACCAGGAATCAAACAGGTAATCTTTTGCTTTGCAGGATGACACCCAACCAAGTCATGCTAGCTAGGGAAAAAGTATGTAAGTTTTAATGAGTTTGTAAGTAGTTTAGAGAAGAAATTATGGATTAGACTGCACTATCACTGATACTGTGATCTTAGACATGTAGTCAAACATTTCTATATCTATGAAAGCTCACTTTCCTCATTGCAAATGGTGACAGTTATGGTACACACACCCCAACCAGGAAAATGATCTACAATCTAGGCATGTGCCCTGACCAGGAATCAAACTGGTAATCTTCCTTCCTCACCAGGTGGTTATAATGTGAGTTTATTCACATAGAATTGTTAAAGTCTGAAACATTGTGAGAATGAAACAAATGGTAGTTACTATTGCTGCTGTAGTTCTTAACTATTAAGATGATGATGAGTCCTGGCTGGGGTGACTCAGTGGATTGAGCACTGGCCTGCAGACTGAAAGGTCACCAGTTCCATTCCCAGTCAGGGCACATGCCTGGCTTGTAGACCAGGTCCCCCACTTGGGGGTGTATGAGAGGCAACCTATTCATGTTTCTCTCCCTTTCCTTCTCCCTCCATTCCCCTCTCTCTAAAAAACGAATAAATAAAATCTTTAAAAAAGGATGATAATCTTGGACAATGTGTTGAAGAGACCAGGAAGGGAAGGTGGCAGTTCCTAGGATACTTTCTGCATTTTGCTATTCCTACCTGCATTTCTATCTATGAGGAAAATTTTGTTGTCAACAGGATTTGGGAAATACCCACCTTCTGGTGTTTACTGTGTTCCCTTCTGAAGGCCACCCAAGAAGGGTTCACCGAAAGATAAAGAGAAACCAGTGTTTTGGTTGGTAAATGTTTCCAAAATCTGAAGATTCTTATTAAGGACACAGAATTCTGAACGAGAGTAGTCCAAGAACAACCCAAGGATTATTGGAAAATGTTTTCTGAGGTACCATGAAGACCTAGGCTTCTACTGTGGCCATCTACTAGTTTCATTAGAATGATAAGAAAAACAGACAGTGTCATCTATGCTTCATCCTGTGTTCATAAAGCATCTATTACATTTATTAAAAAATAAATTGGGCTCCCCTGACAAAAATGTAATAAAAGTAACTGCACAGAAACTCCATGTCTTCAACATAACCCTTTCTCTGTCCTATTTTCTTCATTTGAACTGGGCTAAGTGGTGCCCTTGTCCAGGCTAAGGGCACCATGACCCCCTCACCTCTTTTCTCTGATATCCTCCTCCCTGTGCACATACCGGCCATCCACACCCTTCCTTATTTATCATCAGACTCTGGTCAGCATCCAGTCTGATGACCACAGAAACACAATTCCAGTCAAGTTAAAGACCACATTTTGACTTCAGCTGTGTTTCAACCCTAGATGCATAAGTGGAATGACACTCCAACCGAAAACTCATGATACTGGACAGAACAGCACCAGGGCCGACATCAGGAAATGATACAGTGATCAACCAATTCCGACCCTGGCCCTCCCCCCAGCTCCCGTCATCACCATGTTAATACTGTTCCCTGTCTGTCTCCATGCAGGCCATCGGGCAGCCAGGTGTGGGGACACTCCTCACTGTCCAACCTGCCTCTTTCTCTTGCAATGACAACTCCTCTGAATTTCTTACTCACTTGTATATTCTTATACGTTTACTGGTTATTAATGTGTCTATAAATATATAAGGTGATTTTGCACACATGTAAGTTTACAGGAACAGCCCCTCACTGTACGACACACTGTTCTGCATCCTGCGTGTTCGCTGGACAAGCAAGCCCTGTCCCCTGGTTCTGTTCCGAGATGCAGCCTGACCTACACCAGGTCCGTGTCGGGAGGGCAGCTCTGCCTCCTCCTGCCCCTCACCTCGCTGCCCTGGAGCCCATTCTTCATCAGCGTCCGCAGGGTCCTCCTCCTGGAGCTCGGCGGCCTGCCTGGGGTGGTGACACAGGAAAGCTGGTCGCAGGGCCCTGAGACCTGGAAAGAGACAAAACCTTTGTCCGAAAGCAAACAGCCTGGAGGAGCAAAAAGCACCAGGAAGCCCGTGGGACTGGCCCCGACGGGATGGGAGGGTCTACAGCGAGTTGTGAGCGCCGCACCATCGGCGCCAGCCCTGCTCTGACATAGGAGCAAATTCCCCATCGGTGTCCATGCGGGAGGGAGCTGCAGGTGGAGGGAGCCGCCTGAGCCGGGGCCAGCCCAGGAACCAGCCCAGCGGCCCGGCGGGTTCCCCAGGCCCCTGGACCCAGCGCCTGCGCGCTGCCTGGGAGTCCCTCTTCAGGAGCCCGTACCGGCCTTTCTCCCCGTCGGCAGGGAGTCCAAGGAAGGGACCACGAGGCGGCGGTGGCCTGTGTGGGGAGGGGTGGGGAGGGCGGGGCCGCGCTGCCCGGAAGCCCTTGTTCCCGCCCTTCCCACCCCTCGCCGCCTCAGCGGGGGCTCCGCAGGCAGCTGCCTGAGGGCGCCTGAGGGGCCCCATCGTCCCGACCGGCCTGTGGCGGCGCCAGGAAACGCGCTCGTCCCGGGAAGGGCACGGAGGCGCGCCCGGGGATCCGGAGAGGCCGACAGGCTCGGGGTCCCTGAGGACTCGATCCGGCGGCTTCGGGCTGAGGACGCTGAGGCCTGGGGGGAGGGGAGGGTCAGACCCCGGCGGCGGAGGAGACTCGGGGCGTCTCGTCGAGGGGCTTCCGGGTCCCCACACGGAGTCCGTTTCCAGGACGACGGCATTTAGCGTCTCTGAGATCGGGGAGACTCGGTCTTTCCGGGCGAGCGGCACGTAGGGTGCCCCGAGCTGAGGGGAACGGGGGTTTTCGGGCTGTTTGGGGTCTAAGCGTGGGGGTCCCCCGGGTTGGCGCACGTGGGCCCCTCGATGCTGAAGGGATTCGGGGCCCCTCAGGATGAGGACATCGGGGTCTCTCAGGCTGGACTTTGAAGGTCTCGGCCTAAGGGCTCCATGTGGCAGGGCTCCCACTTCCCGGTCAGTCTCCCGGGGTCCTTGCCGCGCGGCCCACCTCGATGATGGAGGGTCTTCTCCGAGCTCCTGGGCTTCCCGCACTCCGGAGGAGGGGGGGCGACCGGAGCTAGATTCCTGCCTGGAGAGCCCTGGGCACAACCCACCAATCAGTGCTGCGACCCCCCCCCCCCCCCCCCCCCCGCCCCCCCCCCCCCCNCAGAAAAGGCGAAAAGGCGGGGCTGGCGGGCAGAGCCTTCTGGGTTCCGGACTGGCCGGCGGAAGACCCGCCCCACCTGCGGGGATTGGCTGCTCTGCTCTCTCGAGCGCCTGTCAGCAAGGACTGTAGCTTGGGGGTTCCCATGGCTCTTCCTCGTGGATAGTGAGGGATTCACCCCGGAAGAGCTGCGAGCCCCGACCCGGGGCCGGACTTTAGGGTGGATGTGGCCCTCCTGCCACCTAACTAAGTGTCGTAGTTCCACTAGACTGTGGTCGGGATCCCCAACTTTCGTCTAGGCCCGTCCTTGCTCTCTATTGTCAAACCCACTTTCAGCAAAAGCTGCATAAGCAGTGAGGACACGGTCAAGACTAGATTGCATTCCAGGAAACTGTTTTCCGTAAATTCAGACCACGCAATTCATAGACACAAAATAAGTCCCAGAAGGCTCAAAGATTTAAACGCAACAAATAAAATAATAAGTATACTGGAAAACACACTGAGAATTTCATGTCTCAAAGAAATGGCGTTATGAGTAATAGGTATATTTAAGTAAGTCAGGTGAAAAAACATTTCGGAAATAGGAAGACAAGATAAAAACAAAACTAAATAAATTTAGAATTACTGGAAAATCACACAAGTATTTTGCGTAAAAATAACATGTTAAATTTGAGGACCGGGGTTCACAGAGCAGGATTAGTTTAGCTGCTACTGGCTCCCGAAAATGGAAAGACTGAGCCCTGGCTGGTGTAGCTCAGTGGATTGAGCACGGGCCTGCAAACCACGCGATCGCGGTTCGATTCCCAGTCAGGGCACATGCCTGGGTTGCAGGCCAGTTCCCAGCAAGGGATGCACGAAAAGTAGCCATACATTGATGTTTCTCTTCCTCTCTCCTTCCTTTCCCCTCTAAAGATAAGTAAATAAATATTTAAAAAAAGAATAACTACTTAAAAAAAAGAAAGTGGAAAGACTGATTTTGGCTTTTACCTCGTTTTGAGGACATAAATGTTCCATGGACTGGAAATGTGCCAACTAACTGTAATTATTACTTTGAAACTGCATAAAGGGAAACCTCACTAACGTGGAGTTAGGAGGTCTGTGGGGATGCTGCCATATAGCATCACCCAGGTTCAATTACAGGAAAGATTGTCTGTGACAGGCCCCAACATATAGATGGTACCTGTGCTCCCAGGAGAAACTGACTCCCCAGCAACTCAGCCAGAGAGAAACCATGGTCACCCTGAACTGAGGATTTTCTGCACTGAACTTTCCTTTGAAATGACCCCTCCCGACTTCCTCCTTTCTCCCTGTAAAATAATGTTCCTCTGGTTTACTTGTGAAGCTTGCCTATGACTTTTGCTACAGCTTGTTTGCCTTAAATTGCATTTTTTACTGTTTCTGAATAAACCCCTTATCTGTTGTTAAAATAACTGAGTGGTCTATTTTTTTAAAAGATTTTATTTATTTACCATTAGAGGGGAAGGGAAGGGGAGAAGGAGAGAAATATGAATGCATGGTTGCCTCTCTTGAGTCCCCTACCGGGAACTGCCCTGCAACCCACGCATGTGCCCTGACTAGGAATCGAACTGCGATCGTGTGGTTCACAGGCCCGCGCTCAATCCACTGAGCTACACCAGCCAGGGTATGCTATTGGTTCTTTTCGATTCTATCTTCAACTTAGTGTTTTTCTCTCTCTATATATAAAGGTATTGATTTCTCTGTGTTATTCCCCCTCACGGTAATAAATTCTATTATTTGTAATCATTACATTGCTTTTCATGATTCATCAAGGTAAATAAGCTATAGCACAATAAGTTGTATTACTTTAGTTATGTAACAGTAGACAACGCTTGAAAGAAAATATGAAGAAATGAGGTAATGTAAGTAGTTACAAAAATTTTGTTGGTGTTCATTAATGATGAAATAAAATAGGAGCAATACTCTTGTTTGTCTTCAGATGGTATAAATCTTTCGCCTTTTAAAATAGGAGCAGAATACTGATTTTTAAGTGAGTTCAAGGTTTCTACCCCTGGTCTTGTAGAAAGCAGAAGTGTTTTGTAAGTGAAATGGCGCCCCCTCTAGGTTATCTGAAGAACTCACGATATGGCAAATGTGGGCATTTTCGATAAGGGAGATTGTAGATAGTGAACTCGGAATATACAAAGCAAGAGTATTTACTTTTAGTGACCTGACAGTTATTAAGGAGTGACGTATGAGCAATGACAAGAAGCTGTCATCCTCCCATACCTGCAGCGCGCCAGTCTCCCCAGGTGTGCGGTCCCTTCCAACTGCTGCTCTTGGGCAGGTGCCGGCTCAGCCTGGACGCTTCCACTGCCTCTCGGCCACAGGCCAGGACAGTGAGCTGCACGAAGGCACGGGTGTCCCTCTCACCAGTGTGTGTCCTGTATTACTCATGAGACGCCCGTGCCCGGGCCTGACACCAGCAAATGCTTCTTCATAGGCACTTACAGAGCTGAACGCGCTTCCTTCCCGGGCTGAGACCGCCCTCGGGTCCTCGTCCTCCGCGTCCGGGTGGGGCCGCATCTGTCTGGCGCTGCGCTGGCCTCCCTGCGGTCCTGACCGTCGGGATGGTCCGGCCGGTCTCAGATCCCTTCTCAGACCCAGGCTGTCCTCCCCCCTCGGCCTGCCCGTCCCCTCTCTTCCCTCCCAGCGGCCGCCCAACGGGGACCCACCAGCGTAGGAGCCTTCGGGGCGGAGGGGCGTGGGCGGGATCCTGAGGGGGCGAAGGTCTCGGGAAGGAGAGCGGAGGGGGGCGCGGGTGATGCGGTCGGGGACTTCGAGAACTTTGAGAGGCGGAGTGACCAGAATGCTGCCGGGTGAGGGATAGAGGGGTCGGGGAGGGCGTTAGGATCGCGGAGGTGCTGGCGGGGCTGCGGTCCCGGCGGGTGGGGGTCAGGGTTCGGGGGCGAAGCTGGAGTGAGAAGGGAAGGGTGGGGAGCGTCTAGAAGGAGAACTGGACCCTGCTGGGAAGCGGCGGGGACTAACTAAGAGTGCTGGACTGGAGCCGGCTGGGGGAGGTTGGAACGGGTTACACTGCGGGCGGGACGGGGAAGGCCCCCCCCCGCCCCCCCCCTGCCACGTGCAGAATTCGGGTGCAACTGAGAGAACGGAGGTTTGGGGACCGGGACCTGCGCGTGGGCGGAGGTGCCGGAGAACGTGAGAGACCGCGGGACAGTTGGGGTGAAGGGCGACGGGGCGGGAAATCGGACAGTGGGCCGCACGCTCGTACAGGTTTGGGGGGGGGGTCCTCTCCCCCGTGGGCGGGAACGGAGAGCGCAGGGGAGCGGTCTCACCTCCAACAGCGAACAGCGCTGCGTGCCCGCCCGGAGGCCTTTCACGGGCCTGCGGGATGCAGCGCGGGTCCGGAGGTTCAGGGAGCTGGAGCGGGTTGAGGGTTCACATGGATGCGCTCTAAGGCCGCCTAGCTTACCTCTCTCTTTCCTGGTTATGAAAGATGAAAACCCGGGACAATCGGCGTCCGGGGAGCGTGGTAAAGGGGTGGACTTCTTCCTTTTTCCTCAGTGTGAGAATAGGGAGAGGGTCGCTGGACCCCACGTGTGGACGTGGAGGCTCCCGACGCACACGGGACCCCTGCGCAGGGACCTGCGTGCACGGGCAGCCTCGGGGCAGCAGGGACGTTACACTCGCGCTTTTCTCTCCAGACGTTTCTTTGGCTGTTCAGGGCCAGTAGGGAGAGTCAGCGTTTATGTCAGAAGTATCCCTGGTGAGACAAATGTCTGTGTCTGAGCGCGCGCTGCCCCAATGGGGGTTTGGTTCTCACTGTGTGCTCGGCTAGGAGAAGGGGCGAGATAGAGTTTGGGGACAGTTCCCATGCTTGTCATGGCACCTGATGGTAAAAAGTGAACTAGCCTTTCTGCCAGCTTCGGTGTGTTCCAAGTTTCGGTCTCTGCTGCCATCTCGTGGGCATTTTGGGGAATGATGCCTCAGTACAGGTCAGCAGTAAAAGGGGTTGATTCCAGTGGAATATCAATGACTTTTGATGACAGGTTTAAAAAAAATTTTTTTTAAAGTGTCTCTTTATAGATTTTATTTACTTTTTACTTTTTTTTAGAGAGAGAGAGGAGGGGAAGGAGAAAGAGAGGGAGAGACACATCAATGTATGAGAGAGAAACATTGATCAGTTGCCTGTCACATGCCACCACCTGGGGACCTGGCCCACAGCCCAGGCTTGTGTCCTGACTGGGGACAGAACCAGTGACCTTCTGGTTTGCCGGCCCGTGCTCAATCCATTGAGCCACACCAGCCAGGGCTTGATGGCAGGGGATTTTACAAGGGCATTTGAAAATGTCTAAATGTCAGGGCTGTCCATCTACCTTGTCACTGGTTTCCAGATTAACAGCCAGGAGAGCAATTAGCGTGTTTTATGTGACATTTCTTGGATCTGACTGTGTAGTGTGATAGAGTCGGGTTTGTCCAATTTCCAGGTGTGCTTGAAAATTGTAATTTGCTGGGTTGCAGCTTTCATAAGCAATGCAGAGGTACAATTTACGTGAAATTCTCCACCAAGAGTTAAAGGAAAGGAAAGTAAAACACAAGCATTCTCATTTTATGTATGTGCCCCTACAGAAATGTTTATAGGCTCGTTTCGTCAGCTTTGCCTAGATTGACCTTACTGTTTTAGGTTCATTGTACCCATAAAAAGCAAAGGAACCGTTTTGCGAAGCCAATAGTAACAATGTGTTTCCAACTGTCTGTCTCTGCTGCCATCTGGTGGTCAATTTTGAGAACGACACCTCAGTTCAGATCAGCAGGAAAAGTGGTTGATTCCAGTGGAATATCAATGGCTTTTGATGGCAGTGGTATTTACAACACCATTAGAAAATGTCTAAATATCAGCACTGTCCAATTACCTTGTGACTGATTTGCAGGTTAATGGTAAAGGGAGCGATGAATGCATTTTATGTGACATTTCTTGGAACTGGCTTTGTAGCATAATAATGTCAGGCTTTGACGAGTTGCAGGCGTGTTTGAAAATCTTTTGTAGTTTGATTTGTCTCTTTCAGCTTCCTTAAACAGTGATAAAAGTAAGGTTTATTCAGTATTCTCTACCATGGTGTGAAATATAAAATAAAATACATAAAGAGAATGAAAGTGTCACCGTTTTGTGCATGTGGCTTTAGGGACATGCCTTGGGCTCCTTTTCTTCTTTCTTTTTTGGTCTGGATGTCTTTTACTATTTTAGTTTCCTCATATGGGTACAAAACCTGGTGCATTTCCAGTTTATGTGTCTAACATGCATATTTCTGGGTGAAAATTTCTTTCTTAAGTTTTGGCATGTAGTGTTTTAAGCATATTTCAGTTAATGTTATGTTGTATCTCAAAGGGTGGTTCACTTTGGAGATTATTTAGGTGTCTGTTTCATGAATACCAAACAACAGAACTTCCTGGTCACCCACTTTCAGTGAATTCTAGCTTCAGTGCTATGAGAGCAAAAAACACACTGTGTATGATTTCAATGCTGCAATGCTGGTTGAAGCTTGCTTTAACACCAGGTTGGCCAAAAAGTCAGTTCAGTCCCTCACCACCCCCACCTTCACTCTCCCACCATGTGGAGTCTGGTCCACGTATTTGTCTTTAACTGTATCTGAAACCCGTTGGTTACTCTGTATTATGACAGATGTCCTATCAGTATGCATTAAAAAAAACTCATGAAAAGTGTTGGGTGTGTGGCCATTTTCATATTGAAGATGGATGAATAGAAGTAATATTTTCAGTATATTACACTGTGGCATATCAAGAGGGTTAAATGCCAGTTCAGTGGAATACCAGAGTTGTGCCATGTAGGAGAAGGTGGTATGATGGCTTGAACATGTCAGAAGTGGTTTGCAAAGTTTCTCATTGGAGATTTCTTGTGTGAGGGTTCCCCACATGTCAGATGGACCAGTCACAGTCGATAACCATCCACTCCAGACGTTTGTCAAGAAGAGACCACACCATGCCATGCGGGAGACAGGTGACATACTGAAAAACCCCTAAGCAAGCGTCAAAAATTGTTTCCACCAGTATGGTTACATTAATTGTTTTGATGTTTGGGTTCACAGAAGTTAAGGGGGGAGGAGGAGGGATCCCTGCCTGACCACATTGCCACATCAAATTGCCTGCTCAGATGTGAGAAAAATGTTATGTTTCCAAGTCATTGTGGACAGGGGGATGAATCGTTGATATCTGACACTAATGTGGAACAGGGGAGATGGTGGGAACATGAAGGGAGTGCCCTTCATCGGGGCCAGCAACCACTCTGAGGTGTGGTCTGCACCCAAAGAAGGTGATGCTGTGGACATGGTGGGATCACTAGGGAGTCCTGTACTAGGAGCTCCTTGCCTGAAAACAGGCAGTTACTTCCAAAGTGCTGCTCCCCATTGGACTAGTGGAACTCACTGCCCCAGGGAAAGAGTCCTGAATTTGTCAGCAGAAGACGTGTAATCAATTGTCCATCAGGAAAAGGCGAGAGAACACGTTTCTCTTTGGTGACCAGGGGAAGATGGTTCCAGCCTGGTGGGGCAGTCCTGATACGTCCACAGTACATATAAGACGTTGTATCCTCAGACTGCCAGGTATTTCGGCAGCCTTTCCTAAATTCTCTTGGATTTCCTGTCCGTGGAAGACTGCAAAAGGCACCTGGAAGAGTTCTGTGCTCCGAAAGATAACAATGTTGTGGGCAGATGCAATGGTGAAATGGGCTGAATGATAGCAGAGGACAATGGAAGTAAATGACGAAACCGCGGACCACTCACATTGTTGAGGATAATGAAAAAATGTGCCTGTTGTTACATCTTACTGGAAAACATGTAGGAACCTTGCAGCCAAGCCCATAGTACAGTGTGTGTTCCAAGTATCGTATCGGTCTTTGCTGCCATCTCGTGGCCATTTTGGGGAATGACATGTTAGTTTAGGTCAGCAGGAAAAGTGGTTGATTCCAGAGAAATATTAATGACTTTTTGGTGGTAGTGGTATTTACAAGTGCATTGGAAAACATCTAAATGTCAGGACTATACAGTTACCTTGTGACTAATCTCCAGAGTAATGGCCAAAGGAGGAATAAGTGTTTTTTTTCTTTTAAAAAAATTTTTATTTATTTATTTTTAGAGGGGAAGGGAAGGAGAGAAGGAGAGAAATATCAATGTATGGCTGCCTCTCATGAGTCCTCTGCTGGGAACTGGCCTGCAACTCAGGCATGTGCCCTGACTGGGAATTGAACCGCAATTGTGTGGTTCGCAGGTTTGTGCTCAATCCACTGAGCTACACCAGCCAGGGCAGAATAAGTGTTTTATGGGACGTTTCTTGGAAGTGGCTTTGTAGCATAATACAGGCAGGTGTTTACAAGTGCCAAGTGTGCTTGAAAGTTGCTTGTAATTTGCTTTGTCTGTTGCAGCTTCCTACAACAAGGTGGAGGTAAAATTTATATATAATGCTACTACAATAGTTTTAAAAAAGCAAAGTAAAATACCAGTGCAATTGTTGTTTGTACATACCCTTTGAGAGATATCTGCGGGCTCGTTTCTTCCCTTTCCCTGCACTTCATCTACTACTTTAGGTTCCTGGTACAGGAGCAAAACATGTGCATTTCCAGCTTCTGTTTCTAAGCTGTGCATTCAAGGGTGAAGATTTCTTTCTCAAGTCTTGTTATAGAACATCTTTACCATCACTCAGGTCCAGTTATTTTGTAATTCAAATGGCAGTTTATTTCAATGATTCTGTAGAAATGTATTTCAGAATTCCCAAACAACAGAACTTTCTAGTCATCTATTCTCCGTGAATGCTGCTTCAGTGCTATGAGGGCAAACACATTTTGTATAGGATTTTGAGGCTGCGATGCTGGTTGAACCTTGCTTTAAATGGGGCTGGTAAAAATGTCATTTCAGCCCCCCACCCTCTCCCACCACCATACCCCACCCCATCACCTGGCTGTGGTCTCACATACTTGCCTTTACATCATTCTATACCATTTTGTTAGAATCCATAGTGACAGCTGTCATACCAGCTTGCATTAAAGAAATCTCACACAACTGGAGAATGTGTGTGTGGTCATTTTCACTCTGAAGATGGAAGAACATAAGCAACAAGTGCAAGTGTAAGGCAAAGAAAGATTTTTTGGGGTGTGTTTGGAGACATTGCTGTGAGTGATGGAACGTGTTACAAGTGTATTTTCCAGTTTCATTCCGGAGATTTCTGGCGTGCAGTTGCCCCACGGGTCCGACAGAGCAGATACAGTGGAGAGCCATCCAGGGCAGATGTTTACTGAAGACAGACCATGGTGTGGCTCACTGGAGACAGGCAACATACTCAAAGTATCCTAATCAAGCATTGAAAATTATTTGCACCAGCAGAGTTAGGTTAGTCACCCTGATGTTTGGGTTCCACAGAAGTTAGGCGAGTACAAGGAGGGGACCCATCTTGAACGCATACCCACCTGTGGTTCTCTACTGAAATGTAAGGAAAACATTTTGTTTCCAGAATAAATTGTGAGGGATGATGAATGGTTTATGTGTTAGAATAATGTGGGATGGGAGAGACTGAGGGTCAGCAAAGGAACCCACACCAGGCCCCTCCAAAGGGTGGTCTTCATCTGAGAGAGGTGATGTTGCCCTTGTGGTGGTTCTGGAGGGGGTCCTGCAGAAGGAGTTCCTTGTAGAAAGCCGGCAGGTGACTTGCAGCAAGCACTGCTCCCTGTCAGACCAACTGAAAGCACCGCCTGAGGGAACGAGTCTGGAATTTGTCAGCAGAAGCTCCATGATAAAGTGAGAATGCAAGTTTCCCTTTGGTGACCAGTGAAAAAAGGTTCCAGCCTGGCTGTGCAGTCCTGATTCATCCACAGTGCTCACCAGACCTTGCACCTTCGCATGGCCAATTCCTTTGGTCTGTCTGAATTTCTCTTATTGGAGAGAAATTTCTATTCCCTGGAAGATTGCAGAAGCCACCTGAAAGAGCTCTCTGCTCCAAAAGATAACAAAGTCATGGGATCATGGAATGGTGAAATTACCTGAAAGGTGGCTGAAGGCAGTGGAACAAAATGGTGATGACCTTGTGCAGTCACCGTGTTTGAGGGAAAATGAAGAGTGTGCCTGTCATCGCATCTCACAGTAAAAAGTGAAGGAACCTTTCAGCCATGCCATTTGTGGGATCTAAGTTCCAAGTGTCGGTCTCTGCTGTCATCTTGTGGCTATTTTTGGAATGACACCTTAGTGCAGGTCAGCAGGAAAGGTGTTTATTTATTTTTTTAAGATTTTATTTATTTATTTATATTTAGAGGGGAAGGAGAGAGGGATAGAAACATCCATGTATGGTTGCCTTTCTTGCGTCCCCTGCTGGTAGTTGGACTGCAAGGAACCAGCCTGCAACCCAGGCATGTGCCCTGACTGGGAATCGAACCGCGTTCCTCTGGTTCACAGGCCCGCGCTCAATCCACTGAGCTACACCAGCCAGGGCAGGAAAAGTGTTTAATTGTAGTGGAATAGCAATGGCTTTTGATGGTAGTGGTATTTTTGTAATAATTTTTTTATTTAATTCTTGTTCAAGTACAGCTTTCTGTCTTATATTCCCAACCCTGCCTGCCCCCTGCCCCATGCTCCCCACCTCCCTCCCATTTCCACCCCCCACCCTTAGTTATTGTCCATGTGGCCTTTATACTTGTTCATGTGAGTCCATCCCCTTTTCCCCTATGATTCTCTCCCCTCTCCCCTCTGGACCCTGTCAGCCTGTTCCCTATTTCAGTGTCTTTGGTCATATTTTGCTCGCTTGTTTGTTTTGTTTAGATCCCTGTTAACAGTGATATCATATGGTATTTGTCTTTCACCGCCTGGCTTATTTCACTCAGCATAATGCTTTCCAGTTCCATCCATGATGTTGCAAAGGGTAGTAGTTCCTTCTTCCTTTCTGCAGCATAGAATTCCATTGTGTAAATGTACCATAGTGATGGTAGTGGTATTTACAAGTGCATTCCAAAGCATCTAAATGTCAGCATGGTACAGTTACCTCATGAGTGGTGTGCAGGTTAATTTGCGCTGTCTGTTGCAACTTTCTTAAATAAGAGGAGAATAAAATTTATTGAAAATCCTCCATCCAGAAATTGAATACAATACAATAAAATAGAATAAAATAAAACAGAATAAAATAAAATAACATCACTATCATTTCATGTGCATGCCTTTCTGGACACATCTAGACACATGTTCCCTCTAGTGTGTCTTCGCTTCATATACTGTTTTCAGTTCCTAAAATGGGTGCAACTCTTGTACAATTGGAGGTTTTGTGACTAACCCGTGTGTTCAAAGTTGCAGATTTTGTTCTTAAGTTTCGCTGTGTAGTATCTTTAGCATCATTCAGTTCAAAGTATTTTGTAACTCACATGGTGGTTCATTTTGGAAGGTCTGTAGGAGTCTATTTCAGAAGTACCAAGCAGAACTTTCCAGTCACCCATTTTCAGTGAATTCTATCTTAAGTTTTGTGACAGCAAAAACATACTGTAAATGCTTTCAATGGTGCGATTCTGGTTAAAGCTTCATTTATACCAGGTTGGCCCAAAAGTCAGTTCAGCCTCCACCACTCTCACTGCCCCACCCCATCCTGTGACTCTGGTTCATGAACTTGTCTAACTTCATGTGAAAGTGTTGGGTTAGACTGTGTTGTGACAGATGTCATACCAACATGCACTTAAAGAAAAAACCAGTGTGATTTTGGTGCCCATTTTCATACTGAAGATGNATACTTGGGGGGGAAATACTCCAATAACCCTAAAGGCTGACTTCTCTAAATTCTTTGGTGATAAATTTTGCGAGTCTCCCGCAGCCGTAGATGTTGTAAACTCCCTTTCTGATTGGCAACGCCTCTCAATCCCATTCACTCCATGTGATAACACGGTCAAGAACTACGCCCTTAGGTACGCTGCTCATTATGGATGCCCGGAACCACCTCAGGAAAAGGTTTACCCTTGTGGAACCTACAAGGATTTCTACTGTAGGCAATGGGGTTGTGAGACCCTGGCCATAGACTGGAACCCCGGAGGTAGGAACGATAAACATATATCCCTTTTCCGCGATCGCAGCGGAAAACCAAGTAATAAAGACTGTATGTTAGACAAATGCAATCCAACCACGGTAACAGTCCTAAACCCAGGAGACCCCGAATGGATCAAAGGTCGTACATGGGGGGTTAGACTTTACGTGTCCGGGACTGACCCTGGAACCTTCTTCACCGTCAGAAAACTTCCTACTAAAAACAGGCCACTCCTTAGAGGAGTGGGAAGCGGGCTGCCACCCAGGCCACCTAGGCCCCCTGTCAGCTCCCCAGCAGCGCCTGAGCGCCCGGGCAGTGAGACAGACCCAGACCAGAGCGGAGCCACTGCGACTTCTACTGCTGACTCGTTCCCGATGGAGCCAGAAGAGCAGAACCATAAATTACCCTTTTACTAGAAAGGCCACACCACCAAGGGATTTATGCCCTAGAATTACTAGATAAGGTATTTCCATTCTTTAATAGCACACAGGCAGGTATTACAGAGTCCTGCTGTGCCTAAGTCCCAGACCTCCTTTCTATGTAGGGCTGGGGGCCAACACCTCGAGGGGAGGGGAACTGGCTCCCACCACAGTCACCCTCACGGGTATTCAAAACCAAGATCAGAATCAGATAAACAATTGTATTTCTGAAGGATCCCTCACCCCAGCAGAGTTCCATGGGAAGGGAACTTGCTACCTTCTAGCAGACGTCACCTTGGATACATCCAATTATAGTGATTATTGCCTTAACCAGGAAACCCTGCCTGACAGACACCCTAGAGAGCCCAGCAGTGACACAGGCTCCTGAGGGACTATGGTTTGCATGCACTCAGGGCATTTCTAAGTGCATAGTCCCCACCCATCCTGAGCTTTGCGGGAGCGCTTGTATCATTCCTCAAGTATATTTGTATGGAGGAAACCCTGAATTCCTAGTTGCTTCCTCAAGGCGGGCTAAGTGGACCCCACTCCTCATCCCTATCGTGGCTACCACAGGAATGTAGGTTGTGCCACTGTAGGAGCGGCATCACTCATTCAAGGGGAGGCCAACCTTAGGCAGCTATCTCAAACCTTTTCAAAAGATATCTCCCTCCTCCAAGATCAGGTAATGCATTTAGAGCGCCAAGTAGACTCCCTTGCTGGAGTAGCCTTACAAAATAGGAGAGGATTAGAGCTCCTCTTCCTCCAGCAAGGTGGGTTATGTGCTTCATTAGGGGAGGAATGTTGTTTTTATGCTAACCACTCTGGAGTAATTAGAGAAAATATCAGGACCCTCACCAAAAGATTAAAGGGTAGAGATAAAGAGGAGGAAAGTTCCAGTTGGTATGCCTCCATGTTCAAAACATCAGCTTGGTTAACTACCCTTATATCTGCTATTGCTGGACCCCTTCTACTGCTCCTACTAGTGGTCACCATAGGGCCTATCATCCTAAATAGAGTTCTTGCCTTTATCAAAGAGAGGGTAGAAGTAGTCAAGTTAATGGTACTCTCCCAACCTTATACCATCATCCCAAATGATGGAGAGTCAAGGGTTTGACATACCCACAAGGAAAACGGGGGAATGTTGGGAACAAGAAAAATAGTCTCAGCCCCAAGGAGCCTGCGTCCCTAGCAAACATCCTGTAAGTTGATTGCCATCTGTTTAGTTTCAAAATTTTCCTCTCAGTTGAGTCAGACCCCACCCTGTTCCCGCGTGCGGGCTCTGTAAGCCAACAGCTAAACCTCCACATCTGCTTCTGTGCAACGCTTGCTTGCTTGCCCCTATATAAGGACTTAGCTGTAAGCGCTGGGCGTGACTCTCGTTTGCAGCCCCTTCGGGCACTGTGTCTCTGGACACTCTGAGAGTTCGCCCCTGCGCAGGTTAAACTTGGCCAATAAAGTAACATCTTTGAAACCCTGAAAGTCTCCGACATTTGTTCTTGCGGTTGGTGGATGCAACACTACATATTTATTTCTGCATGTTATTTCCCCATTACTGCAATAAATTCTGTTTGTGATACTTTTTCATTGATTCTCATGAGTTACAAAGATAAACATGCTCTCGTGCAATAATAATCATTAACATGGTTGTAGCTGTAGGTGACCTAGAAATAGTTAAAGCTTGAATGAGAACAGGAAGATATGAGGTAATGTGAGGAGCTAGAAAAATTCTCTTTGCTAGTCATAAATATATTGACTAAATAAAATAGTAACAGCCTTCTCAGCATTTTAAATGAATTGAAGGCCTGGAAGCATGATGTTCCAGAAATCAGAAGTATTTTGTGACAGGAAATGTGCCCTTGGGTAGGTCATCTGAGGAACACAGAATGTAGCAAATGTCCACATTGTCAAAGAGGGAAACTTGAGATGGTCCAATCTGGAATCTAACAGAGTAAGATTCTTTGTTCTAAGTAACATCATGAATCAGTTGCTAAAGTGATGTATGAGCAATGGAAAGAAGCAGGGATCCTCGGATGGCTACTCTGTTTAGTCACAGTGTGATCTGGTCTCCTAAGTGGACAGATCTTCCTTTGCCTCTTGACCTATTGCCCAGGACACTTCTTCCCCATGTTGGCAAGATGGCTGGCATTTTTTGTTCTTTCAGTTTTAGCTTCCATGCTTCCTGTTCCAAGGAAGCCAGCATTTCAGATCTAGGATGCAAAAGGACATGCTGTTTGTATTCTAATGGAGTTTTCATGATACAGAGTAGGGTTTCTCATTCTGAGCACTATGGACCTTTTTGGCCACACAATTCATTCTCCTGGGAGATTGTCCTCTGCATTGTAGGTGCCTGTTAGCATCCAATACCTCTATTTACTGTCAACACCCTCACTTCCTTTCCCCTCAGGACAATCTGAAATGGCTGTGTACATTGCCTGAAGTCCCCTTGGGGGCAAATATCACCTTTGGATGAGAAACATTTTAAGCTTTGATAATTTTTGAAACCAGAAAGATCTTGATCTGGTATGCAATGTTTTTATTCTTTTTCTGTGAAAAAGAAATAATGTAAATTATTCCCACTCTGTGATTTATTTTGGGAAGGTATTTAGAAGTGTATTTTAGAACATCTAAATATAGGGACTTTCTAGATACCTTGTGACTGGTTTTGAGATTAATGACAAAGAGAGAAACAAACATAGTTTTTGAGACACTTATTGAAACCTGATTTATAGCTAAATATAGTCACTTTTTAAAAATATTTTATTTATTTATTTATTTATCTTTAGAGGGGAAGAAGAGGGAGATAAACATCAATGTATGGTTGCCTTTCGTGCATCCCCTGCTAGGAGTTGGCCTGCAACCTAGGCATGTGCCCTGACTGGGAATTGAACCACGATCCTCTGGTTCACAGTAAATATAATCACTTTTTTAAAAAGTTCCAAGTGTGCTTGAAAAGAATTTTTATCTTACTCTGTTGCTGTTTACTTTAACAATGAAAAAACAATTATTCAAAATTCTACCCCAAGAGTTAAAAAGAACTGCTATCATTTTATGCATATACACTTGCAGATATGTCGACGTGCATGTTTCTGTTTACTTTCTCTGGATTTCATTTACTATTTTGGGTTATAAGTGTGGGCACAAAAATTGTATGTTTTCAGCTTTTATTTTTGATACTGTGCATTTAAGGGTGAAGATGTTTTTTGTTAGATCCACCAACCACGAGAACAAATATCAGAGACTTTCAGGGATTCAAAGATGTTAATTTATTGGCCAAGTTTAACCTGCGCAGGGGCGATCCCTCCAGAGACACTGTGCCCACTGGGGGCTCGTCTGGGATTCGCGCCTAGCGCTTACAGCTAAGTCCTTATATACAGGTCATAAAGCAGGCGTGTTTTTTTTTCTTTTGGCACAGAGGCAGATTATTGGCTTACAGGGTCTCTTCTAGGGTTTCAGGCTCCTTGGGGCTGAGGCCCTTGTTCTTGTTCCCAACATTTTTCTCAGGTTTTGGTATGTAGTATCTTTATCCCCTTTCAGTTTATTTTGTAATTAAATTGTTTTATTCTTGTGGTTATTTAGAAGTGTATTACATAACTACCAAATATAAGGACTTTCCTGTCACTCAGTTTTAGTAAATTCTAGCTTCAGTGCAATAGGAACACTTCAGAAACATACAGTATATAGTTTCAGTGCCACGATGCTTGTTGAAACTGGCTTTCTATTGGCTTGGCCAAAAGAGAAAAACTTTTGGGAAGATGGAATTATGAAGATGCCTGAAAGGTTGCAGAAAGCAATGGAACAAAATGGCGAATATGTTCTTCAATGAAATTAGTGGTGAAAATGGAAAAACGTCTTTTTCATTGTGCCTTTACCTAAAGACCAAATGAACCTTTTGGCCAAGCGAATAAAACAGTTTCCAAGTGTGCATATCTGCTGCCATCTCATGGGAATTTGGGGAATAACATGTCAGTGGCAGGTCAGCAGAAAAGTGGTTGACTGTAGTAGAATATCAATGAATGTTGATTGCAATGTTATTTAGACGTGCATCTAGTAAGTTTTACAATTTTATTTTTTTTAATATTTTATTTATCTATCTTTTAGTGGGGAAGGGAAGAACAGGAGAGAAATATCAATGTATGGTTGCCTCTTGTGAGTCCCTCTCTGGGAATTGGCCTGCAACCTAGGAATGTGCCCTGACTGGGAATCGAACCGTGATCGTCTGGTTCGCAGGCCCACGCTCAATCCACTGAGCTACACCAGCCAGGGCATCTAGTAAGTTTTAAATATCAGGACTTACTTGTTACCTTTTGTTCCTGATTTCTATATTAACAGTGATGATGGAGAGAAACACACTGTATATAATTTCAGTCCTTTGAAAATTTTAAAACTTGTCTTAGCACAGGATGGTCCCTTTGAAAACTGTCCCAAGTGTGGCTCTCTGCTGCCATGGTATGTGTCACTGAGATGACAAATCTCATTGTCCCACCTGTGTGGCCAGGGCTCGCCTCCTGGTTGTGGCATCACCGTCACCTGCCTTGCACTGGCTGGCCCCGCTGCACTGCACTGACTGCAGGCAGAGGAGGACGGTCCGCACTGCACTGGACAGGGACACTCAGACCTTTGACCCCCTGTGGGCGATGCAAGGCCCTCCTGGCAGCTGGTTGCTCTCTCAGGCTGTGACTGCTGCTGTTGCCACAAGATTTAACAATTTTAGCGAAGTAACCTGTTCTCAACAGAATGATTATGTTGATGAAATTAGGAAGAGTTTGTTAGTTTCTCTTCTGTCCTATAGTGTGTGGGATTGCTTAATGAAAAGTAACATTGCATGAAGTCTGCACTTCTCATAAATGTCCTGTCTATCACCCATTTTACCTCATAAGACCCTGTTTCCCCTGTGCTCCCAAATGCCCTATGTACCTGATTCACCTCATGGTCTGGTATTCATTTGTACTCATGCATGTATTAAATGCTGAATATCTTTGTTGATCTGATTATGTTATTTTGATTATTGTTCCACTGGTGTTAGAACCAGCAAGGTTTGTGGAAAATAATCCCTTTTTAATCCCACACAGTTTTGAAAAGCTGGCGATGTCGAGCAAATGGTGAGACCGTGCTCCCTCCTGAACCTGTGGCAGCTGAGAGATCATGGGCATCTGCCCTCCAAGGTCAGCATCCTTTTTGTTCACTCTGTTTTTGGCCCATTGCTGTTGGGTTTGGCAAGATTTTGAGGTTTGCATTTGGAGGGACAAGGGTTTTATCTTATTGATCTTACTGAATCACAGATTTGTTTACAATGGGAGGATCCGGTTCAGCTCCTGCCTCTGGCCTCTGGCAATGGAGGTCCGGTGTCTGGCCCCAACTCCAAATTCTGGCCAGGGCAACCTGGTTATAGATCTGCGTCCTGTGTCCAGGGCCTGTGTTTCAGAGTCAAAATGCATTTGGTTGTGTGTCTGCAGTCCTGCACCTCTTAGGATGTGGCTTTGTGTTCTGAGTTTGTAGGCGAGGTCTATATGCAGATGAAGCGTTTGGTTCTGGTGTGGAGTCTGGCATTAAGGGTCCCATGTCAGTCCTTGGCATATGGTGTTTGGCCTTTGGACCATGTGGTCTGGCTCAGGTGAGGGCACATGGCTTTGGGTCTGGAGATTTGGGACTGGGGTCCAGGTTTTGGTTTGGGGTCTGCTCCAGGGTACAGGTTTTTGAGTCAAAGGTCTGTGTCCAGGGTGCTGAGTTTGGCTCTGGCATCTTGTGTGAGTCAACAAATGGTCATTGTGTTAAATTCACTGCCAATATGAGTCCCCACATTTATGGAGTTGAGGCAGGTTAGTAAAAAAAGCTATGAAAATTCCTTGGTAGTGGAATGGGAAAAGTGAGTTTGATAGCAAAATAATGACAATGATTTACAGCCCATAATAAGTCTGCGGTTCTTATCCTCCCTGGCCAAGGGCATTTGACAGCAAATGGTTCAGACATTGCAGACCATGCAGGGGAAGACCCACCCCGGTCTCTGCCCTTCTCTGTGACTTTTCTGAAGGAGAAATTGACCAGAGAAGGACCCTGATCACCCTGTGTGCTCGCTTTGTTGCATCAGCACATCAAAGGCCCCACCTGGACAGCTGAGTTCTGTTGGGATAGTCTTCCAAGAGAATTTGCCTCCTCTAAAGTCCACAACCTTAGAAAAAAGGTAAACCCCTTAAGGCAAAGACCCCGGCATGCAGTGTTTGTTGAGTGCACGTGCACCTTCCCTTCTCTTCTTTCCTTAGCCCCTTATCCTCGCTTCTCTCCGAAGTTCCCAGGAGACTTGCAGACAGGGGAGCAGTGGGCAGCGGCAGCTCGTCCTGGGCTCACCCCCTGATCCTGTCTGAAGGGACCCTCTTTATGTCTGACTCTCTTGTTTCCCAGGAAGGAGCTCCACCTATGCTCACTCTTGCACTGTGATGTCACCTCTTTTATCTGAAGTCCTTTCTTTGCTTCACTCTGCTTAGATTTAATATACAAACTCTCAAAATTCCTTATATTTGTGTTGTGAATTTTTTACTGCATGAAGTCAAGAACCTACACATAGGAGACCTTGCCAGGGCAAACCCACCTTGGGTCCAGTACCTTTTTGATGACAGAATAACCAAATTTTGTCTACTCATTTACCTGTGGATGGGCATTTGAATACTTTCTACCTTTCAGTTGTTGGTAACAGTGCTGGTATAAATAATCATGTGTAAGTTTGTTATAACATCTGTTTTTAATTCCTCAGATATATATTTTGAGGTAGAGTTACTGACCACAGTAGGGTAATTGTTTTAAGGAAATGCCAAACCATTTTAAACAAGGTCTGCAATATTTTACATTTACAAAAGAAATGGTCAATCATTCTAATATTTGTTTGTGATCATAAACATTTCTCAGTTTTGCCTTCTCATTACAGCCTTTGTAGTGTCTGGGAAAGGGTATCATGACATGATTTAGCTATTGAACATCTTTTCTGGTGTTTTCCTCTTTTTCGCATGTGTATGAATATCTTCTCTTTACAAGGGACTATTCAAGTTTTTAAAAAATATAGATGTCTGCCCCGGGGTGGTATGGCTCAGTGGATTGAGCAGTGGCCTGTGAACCAAAGGGTCACTGGTTCCATTCCCAGTCAGGGCACATGCCTGGGTTATGGGTCAGGTCCCCAGTAGGGGGCGTGTGAGAGGCAGCCATGCATTGATGCTTTTCTCCCTCTCTTCTTCCCTCCCCTTCTCTAAAAATAAATAAATAAAATGTTTAAAATAATATAGGTGTGTCCTCATTGTTGAGTCAAAAAGTTCTTTGTTGCAGAAAAGAGAGTCTTATTGAAAGTATAGTGTGCACCCATTTTCTTCAGTTTTGTGTGTGGTCTTTTTACTTTGTGAATAGCTTATCCTGCTAAGCAGAATTTTTTGATCAGGAAGACACCACATTTACTCATTTATGTTCATCTATTTTGCTTTGGAAGAGAATGCCTTGATCTGGCAGCAGCAGCCTCCTACGTCTCGTGTGCATCATCATTGCATCATTTAATTTGTTTGATTTAATACAACTTTTTTAACAGAAACCTGTTTTATTATGCTTTTAGACATTAGATGTTTAGGTAGCAAGGATTTGCAGGTTTAAATAGGAGGACACACTGCTCTCTGTGGTATGATGTCAAGAGTCAGGCATCTGGAGTCAGGGACAGGCTTTGGACACCCAGTCGGGTGTCGGTTCCATGGCACGATTAGGGGTTAATGTTAGGGGCTGGGGTGCGGTTGTAGCATGACTTGTTTTTAACTACATTTGAAACCTCTTTTTTTGGACTTTATTATGATAGCTGTTGTCTCAGCATGTGTTAAAAAACCTGACCAGAACTGGTTAATATTTGTGTGGCCATTTTTGTGTTGAAGATGGATGAACATAGCAGCATTATTGGCACATTAGGCTTTGTCATCTCAAGAAAGGTGAAAACACAGCTGGAATGCAAAAAAATGGTTTGTGCTGTATATGGAGAAGGTGCTGTGACTGACTGAATGTGTCAGAAGTGGATTGTGCAGTTTCATGCTGGAGACTTCTCCTGTGCAGTTGCCCCCTGAGTCATACAGACCAGTTGCAGTGCAGAGCCATCCAGTCCAGACGTTAACTGAGGACAGGCCACATTATGGCAGGTGGGAGCAGGTGACATGAGGACAAAGTAGCCTAATCAAGCATTGAAAATCATTTGCCCCAGCACAGTTAAGTTCATTGCTTTGATGTTTGGGTTCCACGGAAGTTAAGCAGGGAGGAGGGGGAACCCTTCTTGACCACATTTCCAAATGCAATTCTCTACTGAGGAAAACCTACTCTCTACTGTAAGGAAAACCTTCCAGTTCCAAGACAAATTGGCGGGCACAGGGGGATGAACCGTTGATATTTGACACTAATGTGGAACAGGAGAGATTGTGGGAACACGGAGGGAACCATCACCATCCACTCCAAAGGGTGGGCTGCATCCAAAGGAGGTGATGCTGTGTCTATAGTGGAGTCATTAAGGGGTCTTGTAGTAGGAGCTCCTAACCAGGCAGCTACTTCCAGCAAGTACTGCTCCTCATCAGACCAAAAAAAAGCACCACCTGAGGGAAATAGTCCTGAATGTGTCAGCAGCAGACACGTGATCTTCAGACAGGGTAAGGCAAGAACACGTTTCTCTGTGATGACCAGGAATAACCAGTTGCAACCTGGCTATTCTGATTCATCCGCGGCACTCACCCACCCTGCCCCTTTCGATTGCCATTTATTTCAGCCTTTCCACAATTCTCTTAATGGAGAAAAATTTCCATTCTGTGGAATGGCATCTGGGGGATTTTTCTGCTCCAAAATGTAAAATGTTGTGGGAAGATGGAATGGTGAAGTAGCCTTGAAGATGGCAGAGGGCAGTGGAACAAAGTGGTGAATATGCTGTCTGGCCACATTGTTGGGGAAAATGAAAAATGTGCCCGCCATTGCATCTCACAGTAAAAACCTAAGGAACCTCGTGGCCAGGCCCATGGTACAGTATGTGTTCTGAGTGTGCATCTCTGCTGCTGTCTTGTGGCCACATTGGGGAACGACACCTTAGTGCAGGTCAGCAGGGAAAGTGGTTGATTCCCGTGGACTATCAGTGAGTTTTAATGGCAGTAGTATTTCCAGGTACATTTGAAAATGTCTAAATGTAAGGATTGACCGAGTGCCTTATGACTGCTTTCCAGATTAAGGGTGAAGGGAGGAATAAGTGTGTCCCATGTGACATTTGTTGGAAGTGGCTTTGTAGCATAATAAAGTCAGGTTTTTAAAAAAGTTCTAAGTTTGCTTGAAAATTGTTTGTAATTGGCTTTGTCTGTTGCAGCTTCTTTAAACACTGAGAAAAGTAAAATGTATAAAAAATTTTCGCCCTGGATGGTATGGCTCAGTGGATTGAGCGCGGGCCTTCGAACCAGCCAATTGCGGTTCGATTCCCAGTCAGGGCACATGCCTGGGTTGCAGGCCAGTTCCCAGTGGGGGACGCATGGGAGTCAACCACACATTGATGTTTCTCTCCCACTCTTTCTCCTTCCCTTCCCCTCTCTCTAAAAAATAAATAAATAAAATAATTTAAAAAATTTTCAGGGACTTCCGCCAGGATGGAGGCGTAGGTGGAAACACTGTGCCTTCTCCCACAACCAAGTTTGAATACAACAAAGGTTTGGAGAACAAAGACGCAGACAAAGAACAGAAAATTGAACTATAGGGAAGTCCAACAACAACAAACCGTTCTACCAGACGGGTAAGAGGGCTGGAGCCAGCAGCAGAGCAGGGTTGGGCAGGAAGGATCCCGGGACCTCAGGCGCCCAAGCATCCGGGGTAGTGCCGGCGGACCCAGTGAGGGCTTGGGGCGGTGGGAGTGAGAAGTGAGACAGACCGCGCAGCCCCCAGCAATGAACCCAGCAGCGGCTGACCCCGGTCGCACATTCACGAGCAGTGGGGCGAACCGTGTGGCCCGCGGTGGCAGCGGGAGGAAGCGGAGGGTGCTTGCCATTGCCTTCCTTTGGCCCCGTCCCCATATACAGCGTCACAACCCAGCGACTGGGTCGCCCGGCCCTGGTGAACACCTAGGGCTCTGCTCCTCATACATAACAGGCACAAACAATCCAAAATATGGCTTAAGAGGAACTTAAAGCCCCAGAGCCGATAACTCTAAGTGACGAGGAAATAGCGAAACTCTCAGATGCACAATTCAAGACACTGTTTATCAGGATGCTCACAGAACTGGTTGATTATAGTCACAAATTAGAGGAACATATGAAGGCTAAACTAATTGAAATGAAGGGAAATGCACAGGAAACCAATAGTGATGGAAAGGAAACTGGGACTCAAATCAAGGGAGTGGACCAGAAGGAAGAAAGAAATGACCAAACAGGAAAAAGTAAAGTTACAAGAATTCAAAAAAATGAGGAGAGGCTTAGGAACCTCCAGGACATCTTTAAATGTTCCAACATCCGAATTATAGGGGTACCAGAAGGGGGAAAGAAACAGCCACGAGTGGAAAACTTATTTGAACAAATAATAAAGGAGAACTTCCCCAGTCTGGCAAAGGAAATAGACTTCCAGGAAATCCAGGAAGCTCAGAGAGTCCCAAAGAAGTTGGACCCAAGAAGGAACACACCAAGGCACATCATAATTACATTAGCCAAGACTAAAATGAAGGAGAGAATCCTAGAAGCAGCAAGAGATAAGGGGACAGTCACCTACAAAGGAGTACCCATCAGACTGTCAGCGGATTTCTCAAAAGAGACCTTACAGGCAAGAAGGGGCTGGAAAGAAGTATTCCAAGTCATGAAATCCAAAGACCTACAGCCAAGATTGCTTTATCCAGCAAAACTTTCATTTAGAATGGAAGGACAGATAAAGTGCTTCTCAGATAAGGTCAAGTTCAAGGAGTTCATCATCACCAAGCCCTTATTATATGAAATGCTAAAGGGACTTATATAAGAAAAAGAAGATGAAAAATATGAACAGTGAAAGGACAGCAAACTCACAGTTATTAACAACCACACCTAAAACAAAAGCAAACCAAGAGGACAGCTAGATCAGGAGTGGAACCATAGAAATGAAGAACACATGGAGGGTTAGCAACAGGGGAGTGGGAGGAGGAGAAGGGGGGAGAAGGTACAGAAAATAGCATAGACAGTAGGTAGAAAATAGATAGGGGGAGGGCAAGAATAGTGGGGAAAATATAGAATCTAAAGAACTTGAGACACGTGGGCAAAAACTAAAGGGGGGAAGGGTGGGGGAGGGGGTGTGGAGGGTGGAGAGGAATGAAGGGAGGAACAGAACAACTGTAATGGTATAATCAATAAAATATATTTTTAAAAAATTTTCTACCCAGAGGTAAAAAAAAATAAAAGCGCTATCATTTTATGTGCCTTCTCCCACAACCAAGTTTGAATACAACAAAGGTTTGGAGAACAAACACGCAGCCAAAGAACAGAAAATTGAACTATAGGGAAGTCCAGATGGGTACGTGCCCCTCCAGACATGTCTGCAGGCTCATTTCCTCCACTGTGCCTGGACTTCATTTACTGATTGAGGTTCTTCATACGGGTGCAAAACTTGTACCTTTCCACTTCTGTTTCTAACATGTGCACTTGTTAAGGGTGACAATTTCTTTCTGAAGTGTTGGTATGTAGTGTTTTTAGAGTCATTCAGCTCAAAGTATTTTGTAACATAAATAGTGGTTCATTTTGGAGGTTATTTATAAGTCTATTTCATAAATACCAAACAGTAGAACTTTCCAATCACTTACTTTCAGTGAATTCCAGCTTAAGTGCTATGAGAGCAAAACACACACTCTACGTGATCTCAGTGCTGCGATGCTGGGTGCAGCCTGCTTTATACCTGGTTGGTCCCCCACCCCTGCCTTCATCCCCATCTCCCCACCCCTGTCACGTGGCTCTGGTTCACGTACTTGTCTTTAACTTCATTCGAAACCATTTTGTTATACTGTACCATGACAAATGTATCAGCACAAGTTAAGAAAAACTAATTAAAATTGTTGAGTGTTTGTGTGGCCATTTTCATATTTAAGGTGGATGAACATAGTAATATTTTTAGTATGTTAGGCTTTGGTATTTCAAGAAGGGTGAAAATGGCAGTAAACAGAAGAAAAGATTTGTGACATGTAGGAGAAGGTGTTGTGACAGAGCCAACGTGTCGTGAGTGGTTTGCAGCATTTTATGCGGGAGGTTTCTCGTGCAGAGATGCCCCGGGGGCCAAAAGACCAGTTGCAGTGGAGAACCATCAAGTCCAGATGTTCCCTGAGGACAGACCACGTGAGGCCACGGCTGGGGGGAGGTGGAGACAGGCCACATACTCAAAGTACCCAAATCAATTGTTGAAAATCGTTTGCACCAGGATGGTTATGGTCATTGGTTTGGTGTTTGGATTCCACATCAGTGAAGTGGAGAGAAAAAAAACACCATTCTTGACAGCATTTCCATGTGAGATTTTCTTTGAAAACATAAGGAAATTCTGTTTCTGTTTTCAAGACAAATTGTGAGGGTGGATGAACAGTTGATACTTTACAATAACATGAAACTGGAGAGATCGTGGGGCAAAAAAATGGAACCATCATCTGCCATTCAAAAGGGCAGTCTTCATCCAAAGACAGTAAATGGTAGGTTAGGGTCAGGGTCAGGTTTAGGGTTAGGAACCCTATCTGTAGCCCCACACTCACCCTGCCCTTAATGTCAAACCAACTGTCAGGCTGAAGTGAAATGACCATGGTAAGGCCAGCCCATGGAAAATTAGGTGAGCAGTGGGTGGATGTGGGTTGCAGGGGGCAGGGTTTGGAAGTGAGTGGGGGCAGGGAGCAGTTGCAGCCGGTCTTTGAGGAGCTGTAAAGGGTGTTCAGACTCTTTGTGGGGTATGAGTGTAAGGTCTCTAGGTAAGTGAGCCATTCCTGTGGGACCACTTCTTGTGAGCACATTACATAGACCATGTACCAGCTTTGAGAGTGCATGAGTTCTGGTCCCAGTTCAGTGAGCATTGCCAGGGCCAGCCTCACAGGCTCTCAGGAGGCAAAGCCAAGTCTGAAGTCTGGGTACTTCAGGGGTAAATGTTGTAAGCTACAAAAAAGAGAAATGTTACATGTGACAAAGCAAAGACCCTGGGAGGCTTCATCCATGCCCAAAAGAACATGTAAATGGCAGACCTGGGCTCACATCACTGTTAGAGACCAAAAGGTTAGGAGTTTCCTCTATCAGAACTGCTACAAAGCACATGAAGTGCAAGTAAGGAAAGGAGCCATTTTGGTCTCAACAGTTACAATTTTTTCCCTGCTGACTGTCAAGAGACCCAACTAGATGAGTAAAGAAAAGGCTTCTGGTGTCCCCACAGCAGTCTAAATTATTATAACTTAATTATTACAAATATTTGATATAGAATTATTTATAATTCCCTAAAACTATTCCATGTTTTTTTCTGGTACTTTTTTTCTAAAAATGAAAATGGCTTTGTTGCAGCTGACTGAAACTACACAGAAAAATGAAGTTAATTAAAACCCTACCCCAAGGGACAGTAACTGCTTCCACTTCAAGTGTCGACCCTCCCAGACATCTGTACCTGCACATTTCCTTCCTGCTACTTTCTCTGGATTGGACTATGTGGGGTTCTTTGTGTGGGTTAAGAGCCCTTGAAGCACCAGCTTCTGTCCTTTCCTACTGTGTGCACTGAAGATAGCACGTTTTCCTGTAGCTTTTGGTACATGGTGGTGCCTTTCAGTTCAAATTATTTTCTGACTGCAGTAGTGACTTATTTGGGGGTTAATTAGAAGTGGGCTTCATAACTCCTAAGTACAAGGACTTTCCATGAACCTTTTGTTACTGAATTCTAGATTAACTGCAATGAGAGCAAGAAATGTTACTGTATATAATTTCAATCCTTAGAAGTTGAAACTTGCTTCATAGTACCAATATGCTT
The DNA here is from genome assembly GCF_014824575.4 of Sturnira hondurensis. NCBI lineage: Eukaryota > Metazoa > Chordata > Mammalia > Chiroptera > Phyllostomidae > Sturnira > Sturnira hondurensis. The sequence goes on from NW_028074503.1 coordinate 41,432,105, forward strand.
CTCTGCTGCCATCTGGTGTTCAATTTGAGAATAACGCAGTGGAGGTCTCCAGGAAAAGTTGTGGGTAATAGTGGATCATTTAGGAATGTGGAATCCAATGTTATTTAGATGTGCATTTAATCACTTTTAAAAATTTGAAATTTTTAGTAATCTTTTGTTACTGATTTCTAGATTAACTGCAGTAAGTGCCAACAATAAGCTTTACATAATTTCATTTTTTTGAAGTTTGTTGAAACTTGCTTTACAGTACAATATAATCACTGAAAAAATGTTCCCAGTGCACCTCTCTTCTGCCATCTGGTGTTCACGTTGGGAAAACACCTTGGTGCAGATCAGCAGGCACCGTTGAGTATAGTGGGTTATCCCTAAATGTTGAATCCAATTTTGCTGTTCATGTTAAGTTTATTTTTTAAACATTTTATTTACTTATTGTTAGAGAGGGGAGGGGAGGGGAGGGGAGGGAGAAAGAGAGGGAGAGAAAGCCCTGGCTGGTATAGCTCAGTGGATTGAGCGCGGGCCTGGGAACCAGAGAATCGCAGTTCGATTCCCAGTCAGGACACATGCCTGGGTTGCAGGCTGGTTCCCTGCAGGCCAACTCCCAGCAGGGGACGCACAAAAGGCAACCATACATTGGTGTTTCTCTCCCTCTCTCCTTCCCCTCTAAAGATAAATAAATAAATAAAACAAAAAAAAAAGAGAGGGAGAGAAACATCGATGTGTCGATGTGTGTAAGACATATATCTATCGGTTGCCTCTCATATGCCACAAACTGAGAATCTGGCCTGCAGTGCCCTACTGGGAATACAACCATGACTGTTCGGTTCACAAGTCAGTGCTCAGTCTACTGATTTACACCAGCCAAGGCTCCTGTGAAGTTTTTTATATCTCTACAGGATTTGGGGGTTTTTTGGGAACAGGGTTGCAGGTTTAAACCCTGGTCAAGGCACATGTAAGACTCAAGCATGACTGGTGTGGGCATCTGCCTGCCAACCAAAAAGTCTCCAGTTCCATTTCCAGTCAGAGCATATGCCTGGATTTGAGGCAGGAGATGGTCAGGAGGAAACTCCAGAGATGCTCCAGAGCTAAGATAAATGACATTGATACAGGACAGAGACCCTGTTTTAAAAGCACTGAATGTGGTGAATCATGAATGCCCCTGTGCAAAAGATGCTACAAGACCCCTGCTTCATTATAATAAATCAGCCTGTGGGACCACCCTCCCTGGTGGTCAATCAAGGAAGATCATGGGAGACCACATGCACAGCAGCTTTAAAGTAATATAATGTACTTGTACATGGGCAATAAAACCCGGCCCAAACTAGACAAGGAATATCGCCCTATAAGAACAGAATCCCAGGGTGGGTGGGCTGGGATGGGAGTAAAAGACAGAAAACTGTACTTGAACAACAACTGAAAATAAAAAATAAAAGAATAGAATCCCTCCAGACCCTGAGATCAATCTCTATTTGGAGCTCCCATGTTCTGTGGAGTGTACTATCGCTTAATAAATCTGCTCTCTCTCTATCTGCTATAAACTCTGTGTGTTCAGTTCAATTCTTTGTCTGTAGTCACCAAGAACCTGGTTACCTGTGCCCACCTGTGACAGGTTGTGGGCCAGGTCCCCAGTTGGGAGCATGCGAGAGGCAAATGATAGATGTCCCAAATAAAAAAAATAAATCAATACATTTAAAAAATACAAAAACAAACATAACACAATTTCCATGTGGATCTGCATGTATTAATGGACCTATTCTTTTTCATCCATCTGTCTATTCGTAGGGCATTATTTCACTCTTTTACTTACTGTAGTTTCATAATACAATACACCTTTTAATTCTTACTTATTTTAACAGGTGAACTTAAATTGAGCTTGTTTTACTTTAAAATATTTTGCTGAGCCCTGGCCAATGTGGCTCAGTTTTCTGGAGCCTTGTCCTGTTAGGGAGGATAGAGAGCAAACCCAGGCAAGGAGGAGGAAGGAGACATGTCTCACCCACTGACTCGGCCGTCCTGAGCCTGATCTGATAATAGTGTCAGGTGTTCCAAACATCACAAGAAACACCATGGTAGCATAGGCGGGAATTCTATGTATTTTAATTCTATGTATTTTCCCTACTGTCTCAGAAAGAAAGCCTTTGAAATTGTGTGTTAATTCCAAGGTCTGGTTGATAGGTGGAAGGGTGTCCACAGTGTCCAAAGAAGCAGCCCACAAGGCAACTTTGGTTACTTGCTTACCTCTGGTCACCGTCTGTTTTACAAGGGAGTATCTAATGTTTCCAGAAAGCCTATAATTAATTTTGGGTAACTTCCCCAGCTTCAGCGAGCTCCTGTCAGATATCTACTTTACAAGAGGAACAAATGGGGTCTGGAGTGAGGTAAGGATTCAGGCTAACAGACCCCCACACATACCTGCATTTGGGTAGTCACTTCTCCCATGGAAGCTGGTACCACCTTTACCCACCAATTGATATATAACTTCTTCACCCCATCTTGTCAACTCCCTAATTCCTCAGGACCGAGGAATTAGGTGGCTCTTGCCACCCTTACCTTGCCCTGCCCAGAATCTATGCCTTCCACCCCCACCTCGCTCGGCAAGGCCTGTTCTCTTCCATGAGAACATATCACTAGTAAACCCTGCTTGCTCACGAATAGATTGGCTGATCTGTAATTCTTTACTGCATCAGCAAGGAGAACTGAGTTTCTCCCATAACAATTCCATAAACCGAAAGGTTGTAGTTCAAGTTCTAGTCATGGCACAGGCCTAGGTTGCGGGTTTTGTCCCCAGTGGGGAGACAACCCTTTGATGTTTCTCTTTCATATCGATGTTTCACTCCTTCTCTTCCCTTCTCTCTGAAATCAGTAAGCATGTCTTCAGGTGAGGAATAAAAAATTTTTTTGCTGACATTTTAATCTAGGTCATGTTACATTTATACGTAACTGTGGGAAATGGAGATCATTATATATTTTTCTCTCCAAAAAAGTGCTGTTACTTTCCTGTTGTTCAAGTGTCTTTTTGGGAAAAAAAAAAAGATTTTATTTACTTTAGAGAGATGGGAAGGGGAGAGAGAAAGAGAAAAAAATCTATTAGTTGCATCTCACATGCCCAAGCTGAGGACTGAATCAACTCAGGCACATGCCCAGATTGGTAACTGAGCCGGTGAACTTTAGGTCTGTGGCATGGAGATCATCCTTCCAGGTCACGGGGGTGGGTGTCCCCCTTTGCTGAACCCACTCCAGCAGGAATGGGGTGGGTCATGCATAGGTCTCCCTCATTCAGGAGAGGGTATGATGGGGTCCTTACAAAATGTTTGACATCTCTGTGTATTGAACTCAGCTCTGGTTGTAAGAAAAGCGTGACCTCTGAGAGCTGTTAGCACCCTTCCTTATGCTTATGCAGATGTAGATGTTTACCCTGTTCTCACCTTGAGTCTTGCTGGACTCCTACCCATTGGGTCCACGGGAATTTTGTGCTCCTGGGCCACTGTAGACATTATCTGGGAACGGGTGGCCAGGAATGACCAACATTGTGCACGTCTATTATCCCATCAGACTTCACAAACGAGGTCAAAGATACAATAATTTTGAGATGGTGTCAGCGGTGCATTAAACTCTGTGGGATCCAGGTACAAGGAGAGTGCATGACAGAAGCGGCTGTGTTGTGGGCTTCATGAATGCCATATGCAGACTGGGTGCACCTGTCACAGGAGAAACTCAGTTCTTGCCAACATAGTAAAGGATTACAGATCAGCAAGTGCATTAGCGTGCAAGCAGTTTATTAGTGATACATTGTCATAGAAGAGGACAGGTCTTGCTGAGGTGGGGGTAAAAGGCAAGACCTTGGGTGGCAAGGGCACCAGGCCCTTTGTCCTGAGGACTCATATAGTTGGTGGGATGGGGGGGGGGAGAATTTACATATTGGTTGGTGGATAAAAGTGGTGCCAGCTTCCAAGGGGATAGACTACCCAAACCCAGGTTATGTGTGGGGGTCATTAGCCTGAATCTTTATCTTGCTTCTGACCCCACTTGGCCATCTTGTAAAATAGATCCATGACAGGAGAGTTTAAGTTGAGGCAGTTACCCAAAGTTACCAATGGGCTCTTTCTGTAAGCACTAGGGACCCTCTCATAAAAGATAATAAACAGAGGCAACAAACCAAATTTGTTTTATGAGTCCTTTCCTTGAGTGTTGTGGATGCCCTCCCATCTTCTAGGCCTTGGGATGAACACAGTTTGCAAGCCTTTCTTTCCTAGACAGTGGAAACAATACCTAGAATTTCAACATCTTAGCATGGTGTTTCTTGTGATGCTGGAACATCTGGCAATAGAACTGGACCAGACTCAGGACTGCTGAGTTAGTGGGTGACACGTCTTCCTCACCCTCCCTGCCTTGGCTCACCGTCTATCCTGCCTAACACCCCAGTGCAGGCAGAGGCTGTTTCAGTGTCAGTTCTCAGCAAGGGGTGGGTGAGGGTCTTGTGTCACAGGTCACTCAGTACCAACTGCCTGTGCTGAGGCGGCTCTGAGGATGCCCAGGCTCAGTGAGAGGGTGGTGATCAGGAGGGAGGGACAATCCCAACCTCATGCTTCCTTCTCGGGGCAGCTGAGTCTATGTGAGGAAAGCAGTGGGGTCTGTTAAAATTCTGAATTTGGCTAAACACCCCTACCCTGTCCTAATCTTCCTTTGTCCAGCACTAAAGACCAGGAAGACTTAGGTACCGAAGGCTGTTCAGTAGGGCCTGCAATCTCTTGCCAGATTCTGTCTGTGCTGACTACAGTTTGAATGTCAAACTGAAAGGCTGGAGTTCCCATTTCTATTGTACAGACTAAGCAGGAAGACAGAGGCTGAGAATCTTGCCTTAGGTCACACAGCTGGAGAAAACAGCTGAGACTCACACCTGCTATGGACTTATGTGGAATCTGTATGCTGTGCACCAGGGAATGCTGACCCTGAAAAGGCAGCAAGGAGAGTGAGGAAGACCAAGTGCCTAGACTGAGCAGCTCATGTCCATACACAAGCATACATGTCTCCCTGCCTTTCACCTCTGAGCCTCCTGAGATTGTAGTAAAGTAGAAGAGCCAAGAGAAGCCAAGGAAGGATGGGTAGGGTTAGGGTTAGGAGAAAAGGCCCCCTTTCCAGGAGTCTGGGAATTCACTTCCCGAGTGAGTCTGTCTCAAATCCCTCTCTCTGGGCAGTAACCAAAGTAGACTGACTCCAGATTTACACATTTGCAGGAGTTGAATTTCTGTGGCTGAGAGTACCAGTTCTTTGTGGCTCTTCAGGAACCCTCTGCCTTCAGTGATGGGGAAAATGAGGGATGTGTATGGAGACAAAGCATTTTAGTATAGGTCCAAAAACCATGAACGAGTTTGGGGCTGACATCCCCATATCACCATGGAGCTGTTTGTCCATTTCATGTCTTATCATGAAAGTGGAGGGTTTGTTGAACCAGGTCCTTCTCTACTAATTACAACCTTGGGGAGAGTAAGGGGCTGTGGACCTCCTGTGGCTATTGATATGTGACTTAATGCTAATGACTCGCTCACTCCACCTGCAAACGTAGGGCTTCTCCCCAGAGTGTGTCCCCTGGTGTGTGATGAGATTTGTCTTCTGTGTAAAGCCTCTCCCACACTCTGCAGACATAGGGCTTCTCCCCTGAATGTGTCCTCTGGTGTCTGATGAGATGTGACTTCTGTGTAAAGCCTCTCCCACACTCCCTGCAGACATAGGGCTTCTCCCCAGAGTGTGTCCTCTGGTGTTTGATGAGATTTGACTGCCAGGTAAAGACTCTCTCACACTCCCTGCAGACATAGGGTTTCTCCCCTGAGTGTGTCCTCTGGTGTCTGATTAAACCTGACTTGAATGTAAAGCCTCTCCCACACTCCCTGCAGACATAGGGCTTCTCCCCTGAATGTGTTCTCTGGTGTGTGACGAGAACTGACTTCTGTGTAAAGCCTCTCCCACACTCCCTGCAGACATAGGGCTTCTCCCTAGAGTGTGTCCTCTGGTGTTTGATGAGACTTGACGCCCAGGTAAAGCCTCTCTCACACTCCCTGCAGACATAGGGTTTCTCCCCTGAGTGTGTCCTCTGGTGTCTGATTAAACCTAACTTGAATGTAAAACCTTTCCCACACTCCCTGCAGATATAGGGCTTCTCCCCAGAGTGTGTCCTCTGGTGTGTGATGAGATTTGTCTTCTGTGTAAAGCCTCTCCCACACTCTTTGCAGACATAGGGCTTCTCCCCTGAATGTGTCCTCTGGTGTGTGATGAGAACTGACTTCTGTGTAAAGCCTCTCCCACACTCCCTGCAGACATAGGGCTTCTCCCCAGAGTGTGTCCTCTGGTGTCTGATGAGATCTGACTTCCAGGTAAAGCCTCTCTCACACTCCCTGCAAACATAGGGCTTCTCCCCTGAATGTGTCCTCTGGTGTGTGATGAGATGTGACTTCTGTGTAAAGCCTCTCCCACACTCCCTGCAGACATAGGGCTTCTCCCCTGAGTGTGTCCTCTGGTGTGTGATGAGATGTGACTTCTGTGTAAAGCCTCTCCCACACTCCCTGCAGACATAGGGCTTCTCCCCTGAGTGTGTCCTCTGGCCTCTGATGAAATGCAACCCATCAGTGAAGCCTTCCCAACACCTTCCATGCTCAATTGTTACAATTCTTGACATTCCTACTTTCATAAAGAACTTGCCTGTGACTTCTGCACTCTCTTTCTGGCCTCTGCGGGGCTCTTCCTCCATCATTCTCTCCTGCTCACTAGAGCTACTCGTTCCTTGTTTGTGAGGTTGAAAAAAGGGTCTTGAGATTCTCCTGTGACTGATCCTTTTAAGCAAAGGTTTGGACCTTTCTTTGACCTCTTGACCTTCAGCTTTATCATTCCAGCTGTGCGTACTAGTATGTTGCTGCTGCTGATTCTGATCCTCTGGACAGGGTTCCTCTGCTTGGAGGTGTTTTTTTGCAGATGTTCCAGGGAGAATCTGAGAGGGATGACTGATTTTCATGTGTTGGCTGAGGAATTTCTGAGTGGAGAAGGCCAGAGAGCAGGAGGGACATGGGTGAATCTCTGGCTTTGGTTCCGCTGAAAGAGAAAGGTTTGGTCAGGGCAGATGTTGATGAGAATGCCTGGGCCGCACAACTTGTCTCCTGGTAAGACCTGCCCCATGAATCATTCCTACTGTGGTGATAACACAACCTCTGTCTCCCACAGTGTCCACTCGCTGACTGTTTTCCTATTTTCATGCAGTGCATCTTCTTCAGAATCCAGAAACCCCACATCAAGGGTCTTTTCTAATGTTGCCCAGACTAGGGGCTTTTGGAGCATGAGAGGCCATTTTACTCCTTGTGTGGATGGAGCTACAGTGACCTTTCCCATCTGTAGGTATCTTCTAAGTCATGTTTAAGAGGAAAACCACAGGCCCCAACTAGGAATTGCTTCTCTCAGTTTTCCAAAATAGTTAAGTAAAATGTCTTTCCTGGAGCCTCACACCAAATATTTATGCTTCATTTCACTAGTGTTAGCCCATTTCAAATACAGTAAGACCTGTTTCAAAAGATTTCAACCACATTTCTTACATGCCTGACTCCTGGTCCTCTCTGGCCAGGCCACCATGCTCTCTCACTTAGAGATGAAGTAACATGAGGGGATTCCCCACTGAAGTTTATTTTCTAAAAATTAACAAAGGATAATCAGAACAGAGAACACACCACTCTACAGCTGACAACTGCACACTTTCATTCATGGAAGTCCCCAGTGTCTCAACTTGGATCATCACCACTGCATCTCCAGGCTGCTAAGCATCTGTGTGATCTCTGTTCTTATCCTCTGTGCTGAGACGAGACCCGAGTGACCCTCAGTGAATTCAACGCCACATCTATTTTCTTCCCTGCACTAGCTGCTCCCTGTGGCATGGAGATCCTCTGGGATCTCCATGGGATCCTCTGCCGGCAGGTATTTTTGTAAACGTTACCTCCTGAGGAGCCCTTCTGGGACCACCCGCCACAGCGTACCTCTCCTCACACTGATTCCTAGGCATTTATCCTGAATTAGTTTTCTCCAGAGCACTAACCATTGTGGAGTGTTATGCACATGCAACCTTGTGTGCCTGGGTTTCCTCCTTCACCTGTCAGCTCCTCAAGAGCAGGGATTCTGATCCTCACAGTAACCTGTATTTCCAGGTTCCCCAGACGCTGTGCGCCACAGAGTAGGATCTCATGACAATTCACTGAAATGATGAACGAATGTGCCCTGCCTGAATGGTGTGGCTTGGTGGGTTGGGTGTTGTCTGAAAAGTGAAAAGTTACAAGTTCGATTCCAGTCAGGGCACATGCCAGGGTTGTGGCCCAGTTGGAGGTGTGCCATAGACAACCGGTTAATGTTTCCCTTGCTCACTGATTTTTCTTTCTCCCTCCTTTCCACTCTCTGTAAAAATAAATAAAATCTTGTTTAAAAAGACTTGATTTATGTGTTTATTTATTTTCAGAAAAGAGGGAAGGGAGGGAGAGGGAGAGAAACATCAATGTGTGGTTGCCTCTCACATGCCCTCTACTGGGGACCTGGCCCAAAACCCAGGCATGTGCCCCAAGTGGGAATCAAACTGGTGACCCTTTAGTCCACAGGCCGGTGTTCCATTCTCTGAGCCACACCAGCCAGGACAAAATCTTTAAAAAATAACGAATGCCGCCCTGGCTGGCATAGCTCAGTGGATTGAGTGCGGGCCTGTGAACCACACAATCGCGGTTCGATTCCCAGTCAGGGCACATGCCTGGGTTGCAGGACAGTTCTCAGCAGGGGTCTCATGAGAGGCAACCACACATTGGTACTTCTCTCCTTTTCTCCTTCCCCTCTAAAAATAAGTAAATAAAATCTTTAAAAAAATAATGAATGCCTACAAACAAAAATGTTTTATTTAGAAGTATGGAGGAAAATTAAGAAGAAACAACTATGAAAGTGTCAAAAAAACTGCCTTGTTAGAGAACTGGTTAGTGCTTGAAAACTTTTCTTTTTTGCCTCTCAGTCTTTCAGCACTATATGTGGTTATGCATTTTGTGTACAAAATATTTTAAAAATACAAATTATAAAAATTTTGCCTAAGAGTCAAAGGCATATGAATTACTGAATCACGTGATTTGAAACTCTACTGACTAGAGTAGATTTTACTGTACTTAAGAGTTGGATCATGAATATTTCTATGGAGAATTCTTTCTTTTCTTTCTATTTTGAATAAGAGTGGTACCCACTTCTTCCGGCCATGAGCTCTCTCTTCCACTTGCTGCCCCACTTGCTGCCCAGCTCCTGGCCATACTCTTCCCCGTACCAGACCAGCAGCTCACAGCCTGGCCTGATGACCTGGCAGGTTCGGTAGAAAATCTGCCCATGGTATTGAAAGGCGACCAGGTTCTGCTCTTCATGATACCGGGCACAGTTCACATACCTGGGATTGAGGCAGATGAAGGGAAAGAAAATCACAGTGATGAATTCTCAGTTCCTGCTACATCCATGTCCAGCTCCTCACTGATTAAGGCCCTCAGGCTTTGGTGTTGCCCACTGCCCGTAATACTTCCAGAGAATCTTTGTTCAGTGTCTGAGCGTCTGTCAGCATGTCATGTGAATTCTTACCTCCAAGTCCTCCTTGCAGTGTTTATCCTGCCTTATACCATTTTCTAACACCCAGTTCTAGACTTAACCTCCACCATGATTGGCCATAATATCCAGTGATCTCTGGATTCTCCGAACTCTAAATCAAGTTGTCTCACACCACAGAACCTGGTGCTTGGTCTAGGGCTCTGCTTCTAAATGAGCTCACTAGTTATCCAGTACTCAGCCCATGTCTGTTTTTTCTTGAGAGGCTTTTCTCCAACCCCCATACACTTTGTTTAGAGTAACATTCACTTGCTTGCCCAAGATTACCATAGAAAATTGGAGGTCTTTTTGTTTTAGTAAAATAAAACAGAGCATTAATAGTTGATTCACATTGTTATCCCTGATGAAAGAGAGCCCCTCTCAGGAAAGGGGCCCATGACCATTCCTCTGCAGGCCTCAGAGCCCAGCTCTAGTTTGAAGTGAGGCTGGGATGGTTTGCTGCCCTCACAGGTCTAGGCCACCCTTGGTGTGTGCTATCTTGACACTGTTCACTTCTTGGGAATTATAGTTAAATGTTTCTAAAAGCAATCGTTTTATGTCTCTCTGTAAGAACTCCTTCATAAGGACATGGGTTGTGTGATCTGTTTAAGTAATGTTTAGTCCTTCACTTAAACTGGAATATGGTAAGTGCTTAATTAATGTTCATTTGATAAATTAAAGTGTAATCCAGTGTCCCTGGTGAATCTAGGCTCTTCAAGGTCCTTTCCAGCCCCCAGATGGTGCCGAGCAGAGAACTTTATATTTTGAGAATACATGCTATAGTTTTTTCTTTAAAGTCCCCTGAAATGAAAGAACAGTGTATGGAGAAAAAGAGGGAACAAAAGATTAAGGCAGACCACTGAGGGAGGCATGATGAGAGGGAAAGATATATGGGCTTGTGGGGGATGAATGTCCCCTCTGGCACCCAGAGACCTATTGACCTCACCTCATCCAGTTGGCCCAGGATCTGTCCTTTCCATCCACATACGCATAGCAGTTTCTCCCTTTTGCGATCTGTTTCAGAAAAGAAGTTAAAGAGCTTTTATTTTTTTGGTGGGAAGGTAATAGTCAGAATTATTTCACTCCAAGTCATCAAAGCTCGTTCAGCCTGCATGGGGATTCAACTGCCAGCTGTGACCACATGATATTTTTCTTACTCATCACCTACACATCTGAGTCTAGCTGTCTAATCACAGTAGGAGCCCCACAAGGGAGAAGCCACTCCTTTGTGTCTGCATCACTTTGCTCCCACTTACTTTCTGATCCTTCAACAGGAGCTCTGTGTTCATGTGAAGTCCAGTCAGTACACAGAGCTAACCACATCATCCCCTCCATGTCTAGCACATAACAGGTGAGGTCCCTCCAAGTTTCAGAAGGAATCTGGGAAGCAAGAGGACAGTGGAAGAGGTAAATAGTTCTCACCAGCCAGGAGTATCTGCTCTTGGCTGCCTCTTCATCTTCTGTGATGTGTCCTTCATAAGGGCCAAAGTGCAGACCCACAGGCAAATCAGCTGCCTCATTCCATACTCCAAGCCCAGCCTCAGGGATGCAGGATGGCCCAATTCTCAACCCAGGGGGCAGGGTGAGGGCTGAGCGGTGGGGATGCCCTTTGTCTACTGCATGGTCCTTTACAAATGTAGGGGGTCCTTGCACAGCACAGCTGCCGATGAAGAAGTTCTGACACTTCTCACAATCTGGAGGTGAGAACAACAGGGGTTAGGTAAGGTATAGTGCATGTTCCTGGACACAAAGAGCTTCAGAGGGAGTCCGGCACTCACATCATTGAAACTCAATCCTGTACTCCAGGTCACTAGAGGAAGGAAATGATTTGGGGACCAAAGGACTAGATGAAACTATTGTATCTTAACATACTTCTTAGTGAGGATCACTTACAAAGGTAGTCATCATCCTGGGGCTCGTTGACCTCTTGGTATACACAGTCCTCACTTTCTTGTAGGTTGTACATCTTCACGTCCATATCCTTTCTCCTGAGTTTTGAGTTGGAGAAGAGCAGGTGAGCGAGGTTGGTGGGGTCTAGAGTGTTAGTTCCCATTTTGTCAGATAACATACAATCTCCTCCCATCAATTTATTACCTGTCCTTTTGCACACTCTGGTATTTTACTATTAACTATTGGTTCAGAAAACTAAGACGCCACACTAACTACAGATGACTGATTCAATTTTAGTTTCCAGATCTTCCCATTACCAGGTTTAACTTGCCAACCTTTAACCATTCATAAACTATTTATTGAGCGCACTTTATGTGTTAGGCATTGAGTATAGGCCTGGGCACACAACAGCAATAAAGTGTGGTTGCTGTTATCACTACGATTTTTTGGACAACTTGCACGTCGCTTGATTTAAATTCAATTTAACATTTTCAAACAATATATGAGTGGTTTCCTTACCTTTACTTTACACATTAGAATGCAGGAGCTCTGAGAATTTATAGGATTTGCCCAAAGTTCCAGTGGTAACTTCAGTCTCAGCTTAGCCCAGCTTAAATCCATGCCTACCCAAAGTCCGCCTCACAGACCTAGGTCATACTTATCAGCCCTTCGGTAGCACTTAGAGGAACTAAAGTTTCCAAATTATTTTCTCTTATCCAATTTTTGTCTAGTGTGCTTTCCAAAGGCACATTTCTCCAGGAGGGGACTCCTGGACATGCTCTGAGTCACTTGCAGTCATCAAATTTGCTGTTTCTGATTAATTCCTTCAAACTATATTCATTGCTTAATGGCACCCTGGATGTTTCCTTCAATATAAGAGTCACATATTAAAAGATAACATGTATTTAATTTTTAAGGCCTATCATATATTTCACATGCACGTATTTAAAACTTCAACCCTTGGAAATATCTAGGGAGTATGAGTATTGGAGGGGATAGGGCCAATGTAGGTAATGAATCCAAGATTAGAACCCATGCCTTATGGCTCTTTTCTTTCAGCTGACTCTGTAATACTGAGAGTGAAGGATATTGGGTAGAGAATAAATAGTTGGCAGAAACATATCTGGACAATAAATAAAATTTGCAATATGTTGGAAAGAATATTTGTACTTAGATTACCTGGTTCCCATCAATTGTTTGAATAAGGCTGTACCAGTAGCTGGTGTCCTGATCTATAACATATTATTTTTTAATGTTATAGTGATTGTGCAATTAAATACTATTCAACAAAGTATTCTGTGAATTATGTAATACAGCATGAATGTGCTATCAATTTACCCCTCAGCTCTCTCCATATTTCAATCCCACAGAAATTACCATCAGCATTCATTGATCATCTTCTAGTTTAATTAGTAAACTAATTAAATAATTAGTTTAATGATTGTGAAATCATTCATTCAGCAAACATTCGGGGGCCCTCAGGAGCCCTGATCTGGGCCTGAGACCTCTGAGAAGTCTCAGGTATGGAGCAGGCTCTCAAAGAGCTCACAACATAGAGGTAGGCAGGCTGAACAAATGATTCTAAACAGGATGAGAGTGGTCTCATTAGAGCTCAGACAAAGAAGCTGTTATTTCACCCTATAAGAAAGGGCATTTGAAATCAGTTCCAGATGGATGAGTTTCTATAGAAGAGTGTGTAACCTATATGATGTCCTTAAGTCATTTTATTATTTGTTGTTTCTCAATCATGGAACCTGAAGCTCCTCAGGGGTGGGAGGCGCTTTCTTTGATTAGAGTGGAAGGCTGTGATCCTGGACATTTCACATTCTTCTTCCTCTGGGACCACCCACTGCACCAACTGCCTATACAGCGTACACTGTCCTTATTCGGGGGGTCTTAGTGCATCTCTCACTTCAGTATAGCAGAGAACTTTGGTTAAAACCGTCAGTCAGATGAATGATGTAATGACATACGTGTAAGACAATGTAAACTGTAGAAAACGGACAGTTTTAAAAACGACTTTGTTGAATTTTTTTTTGAGAGAGGGGAAGGGAGGGAGAAAGAGAGAAACAGCAATGTGAGAGAGAAACATTGATCAGTCACTTCTCACACACACCCCAACCAGGAAAATGATCTGCAATCCAGGCATGTGCCCTGACCAGGAATCAAACTGGTAATCTTTTGCTTTGCAGGATGACACCCAACCGAGTCATGCTAGCTAGGGAAAAAGTATGTAAGTTTTAATGAGTTTGTAAGTAGTTTAGAGAAGAAATTATGGATTAGACTGCACTACCACTGACACTGTGATCTTAGACATATAGTCAAACATTTCTATATCTATGAAAGCTCACTTTCCTCATTGCAAATGGTGACAGTTATGGTACACACACCCCAGCCAGGAAAATGATCTACAATCCAGGCATGTGCCCTGACCAGGAATCAAACTGGTAATCTTCCTTCCTCACCAGGTGGTTATAATGTGAGTTTATTCACACATAGAATTGTTAAAGTCTGAAACATTGTGAGAATGAAACAAATGGTAGTTACTATTGCTGCTGTAGTTCTTAACTATTGCGATGATGATGAGTTCTGGCTGGGGTGACTCAGTGGATTGAGCACTGGCCTGCTGACTGAAAGGTCACCAGTTCCATTCCCAGTCAGGGCACATGCCTGGCTTGTAGACCAGGTCCCCCACTTGGGGGCGTATGAGAGGCAAGCTATTCATGTTTCTCTCCCTTTCCTTCTCCCTCCATTCCCCTCCCTCTAAAAAACGGATAAATAAAATCTTTAAAAAAGGATGATAATGTTGGACAATGTGTTGAAGAGACCAGGAAAGGAAGGTGGCAGTTCCTAGGATACTTTCTGCATTTTGCTATTCCTACCTGCATTTCTATCTATGAGGAAAATTTTGTTGTCAACAGGATTTGGGAAATACCCACCTTCTGGTGTTTACTGTGTTCCCTTCTGAAGGCCCCCCAAGAAGGGTTCACCGAAAGATGAAGAGAAACCAGTGTTTTGGTTGGTAAATGTTTCCAAAATCTGAAGATTCTTATTAAGGACACAGAATTCTGAACGAGAGTAGTCCAAGAACAACCCAAGGATTATTGGAAAATGTTTTCTGAGGTACCATGAAGACCTAGGCTTCTACTGTGGCCATCTACTAGTTTCATTAGAATGATAAGAAAAACAGACAGTGTCATCTATGCTTCATCCTGTGTTCATAAAGCATCTATTACATTTATTAAAAAATAAATTGGGCTCCCCTGACAAAAATGTAATAAAAGTAACTGCACAGAAACTCCATGTCTTCAACATAACCCTTTCTCTCTCCTATTTTCTTCATTTGAACTGGGCTTAGTGGTGCCCTTGTCCAGGCTAAGGGCACCATGACCCCCTCACCTCTTTTCTCTGATGTCCTCCTCCCTGTGCACATACTGGCCATCCACACCCTTCCTTATCATCAGACTCTGGTCAGCATCCAGTCTGATGACCACAGAAACACAATTCCAGTCAAGTTAAAGACTACATTTTGACTTCAGCTGTGTTTCAACCCTAGATGCATAAGTGGACTGACCCTCCAACCGAAAACCCATGATACTGGACAGAACAGCACCATGGCTGACATCAGGAAATGATACAGTGATCAACCAATTCCGACCCTGGCCCTCCCCCCAGCTCCCGTCATCACCATGGTTAATACTGTTTCCTGTCTGTCTCCATGCAGGCCATCAGGCAGCCAGGTATGGGGACACTCCTCACCGTCCAGACCTGCCTCTCTCTCTTGCAATGACAACTCCTCTGAATTTCTTATTCACTTGTATATTCGTATACGTTTACTGGTTCTTAATGTGTCTATAAATATATAAGGTGATTTTGCACACTTGAAGTTTACAGGAATAGCCCCTCACTGTACGACACACTGTTCTGCATCCTGCGTGTCCGCTGGACAAGCAAACCCTGTCCCCTGGTTCTGTCCCGAGATGCAGCCTGACCTACACCAGGTCCGTGTTGGGGGGGCAGCTCTGCCTCCTCCTGCCCCTCACCTCGCTGCCCTGGAGCCCATTCTTCATCAGCGTCCGCAGGGTCCTCCTCCTGGAGCTCGGCGGCCTGCCTGGGGTGGTGACACAGGAAAGCTGGTCCAGGGGCCCTGGGACCTGGAAAGAGAGGAAACCTTTGTCTGAAAGCAAACAGCCTGGAGGAGCAAAAAGCAGCAGGAAGCCCGTGGGACTGGCCCCGACGGGACGGGAGAGTGCACAGCGAGTTGTGAGCGCCGCACCATCGGCGCCAGCCCTGCTCTGACATAGGAGCAAATTCCCCATCGGTGTCCACGCGGGAGGGAGCTGCAGGCGGAGGGAGCCGCCTGAGCCAGGGCCAGCCCAGGAACCAGCCCAGCGGCCCGGCGGGTTCCCCAGGCCCCTGGACCCAGGGCCTGCGCGCTGCCTGGGCTGGGGAGTCCCTCTTTAGGATCCTGTTCCTGTACCGGCCTTTCTCCCCGTCGGCAGGGAGTCCAAGGAAGCGACCACGAGGCGGGGTGGCCTGTGTGGGGAGGGGCGCGTAGGGCGGGGCCGCGCTGCCCGGAAGCCCTGTTCCCGCCCTTCCCACCCCTCCCGCCTCAGCGGGGACTCCGCAGGCAGCTGCCTGAGGGCGTCTGAGGGGCCGCATCGTCCTGACCGGGGGATCCGGAGAGGCCGACAGGCTCGGGGTCCCTGAGGACTCGATCCCGCGTCTTCCAGGCTGAGGACGCCGAGGCCTGGGGGGAGGGGAGGGTCAGACCCCGGCGGCGGCGGAGGAGACTCGGGGCCTCTCGTCGAGGGGCTTCCGGGTCCCCACACCGAGTTTGCTTCCAGGACGACGGGATGGGGGGGGTCTCTCTGAGTTTGGGGAGACTCGGTCTTTCCGGGCGAGCGGCACGTAGGGTGCCCCGAGCTGAGGGGAACTGGGGTTTTCGGGCTGTTTGGGGTCTAAGCGTGGGGGTCCCCCGGGTTGGCGCACGTGGGCCCCTCGATGCTGAAGGGATTCGGGGCCCCTCGGGATGAGGGCATCGGGGTCTCTCAGGCTGGACTTTGAAGGTCTCGGGCTAAGGGCTCCATGTGGCAGGGCTCCCACTTCCCGGTCAGTCTCCCGGGTCCATGCCGCGCGGCCCACCTCGATGATGGAGGGTCTTCTCCGAGCTCCTGGGCTTCCTGCTCTCGGGAGGAGGGGGGGCGACCGGAGCTAGATTCCGGCCTGGAGAGCCCTGGGCACAACCCACCAATCAGTGCTGCGACCCCCCGGGCCCGGCCCGCCAATGGGCGGTCAGAAGCAGCTGAAAAGGCGGGGCTGGCGGGCAGAGCCTTCTGGGTTCCGGACTGGCCGGCGGAAGACCCGCCCCACCTGCGGGGATTGGCTGCTCTGAGTCTCTCGAGCGCCTGTCAGCAAGGACTGTAGCTTGGGGGTTCCCATGGCTCTTTTTCCTCGTGGCTAGTGAGGGATTCACCCCGCAAGAGCTGCGAGCCCCGACCCGGGGCCCGACGTTAGGGTGGATGTGGCCCTCCTGCCACCTAACAAAGTGTCGTAGTTCCACTAGACTGTGGTCGGGATCCCCAACTTTCGGCTAGGCCCGTCCTTGCTCTCTATTGTCAAACCCACTTTCAGCAAAAGCTGCGTAAGCAGTGGGGACCCGGTCAAGACTAGATTGCATTCCAGGAAACTGTTTTCCGTAAATTCAGACCACGCAATTCATAGACACAAAATAAGTCCCAGAAGGCTCAAACATTTAAACGCAACAAATAAAATAATAAGTATACTGGAAAACACACTGAGAATTTCATGTCTCAAAGAAATGGCGTTATGAGTAATAGGTATGTTTAAGTAAGTCAGGTGAAAAAACATTTCGGAAATAGGAAGACAAGATAAAAACAAAACTAAATAAATTTAGAATTACTGGAAAATCACGCAAGTATTTTGAGTAAAAATAACACGTTAAATTTGAGGACCGGGGTTCACAGAGCAGGATTATTAGTTTAGCTGCTACTGGCTCACGAAAGTGAAAAGACTAAGTCCTGCCTGGTGTAGCTCAGTGGATTGAGCGCAGGCCTGCGAACCAGAGGATCGCGGTTCGATTCCCAGTCAGGGCACATGCCTGGGTTGCAGGCCAGTTCCCGGCAGGGGCCAGTTCCCAGCAAGGGATGCACGGAAAGCAACCATACATTGATGTTTCTCGTCCTCTCTCCTTCCCTTCCCCTCTAAAGATAAATAAATAAATATTTAAAAAAAGAATAACCACTTTAAAAAAAAGAAAGTGGAAAGACTGGTTTTGGCTTTTACCTCGTTTTGAGGACGTAAATGTTCCATGGACTGGAAATGTGCCAACTAACTGTAATTATTACTGTGAAACTGCATAAAGGGAAACCTCACTAACGTGGAGTTAGGGGTCTGTGGGGATGCTGTCATATAGCATCACCCAGGGTCAATTACAGGAAAGATGGTCTGTCACAGGCCCCAACATATAGATGGTACCTGTGCTCCCAGGAGAAACTGACTCCGCAGCAACTCAGCCAGAGAGAAACCATGGTCACCCTGAACTGAGGATTTTCTGCACTGAACTTTCCTTTGAAATGACCCCTCCCGACTTCCTCCTTTCTCCCTGTAAAATAATGTTCCTCTGGTTTACTTGTGAAGCTTGCCTATGACTTTTGCTACAGCTTGTTTGCCTTAAATTGCATTTTTTACTGTTTCTGAATAAACCCCTTATCTGTTGCTAAAATAACTGAGTGGTCTATTTTTTTAAAAGATTTT
This sequence comes from Sturnira hondurensis, assembly GCF_014824575.4. Taxonomy (NCBI): domain Eukaryota; kingdom Metazoa; phylum Chordata; class Mammalia; order Chiroptera; family Phyllostomidae; genus Sturnira; species Sturnira hondurensis. The sequence continues at coordinate 41,450,390 of NW_028074503.1, forward strand.
ATTTATTTACCATTAGAGGGGAAGGGAAGAAGAGAAGGAGAGAAATATGAATATATGGTTGCCTCTCTTGAGTCCCCTACCGGGAACTGCCCTGCAACCCAGGCATGTGCCCTGACTAGGAATCGAACAGCGATCACGTGGTTCACAGGCCCGCGCTCAATCCACTGAGCTACACCAGCCAGGGTATGCTATTGGTTCTTTTCGATTCTATCTTCAACCTAGTGTTTTTCCTCTCTCTCTATATAAAGGTATTGATTTCTCTGTGTTATTCCCCCTCACTGTAATCAATTCTATTATTTGTAATCATTACATTGCTTTTCATGATTCATCAAGGTAAATAAGCTATAGCACAATAATAAATTGTATTACTTTAGTTATGTAAAAGTAGACAACGCTTGAAAGAAAATATGAAGAAATGAGGTAATGTAAGTAGTTACAAAAATTTTGTTGGTGTTCATTAATGATGAAATAAAATAGGAGCAATACTCTGGTTTGTCTTCAGATGGTATAAATCTTTCGCCTTTTAAAATAGGAGCAGAATACTGATTTTTAAGTGAGTTCAAGGTTTCTACCCCTGGTCTTGTAGAAAGCAGAAGTGTTTTGTAAGTGAAATGGCGCCCCCTCTAGGTTATCTGAGGAACTCACGATATGGCAAATGTGGGCATTTTCGATAAGGGAGATTATAGATGGTGAACTTGGAATGTACAAAGCAAGAGTATTTACTTTTAGTGACCCGACAGTTATTAAGGAGTGACGTATGAGCAATGACAAGAAGCTGTCATCCTCCCACACCTGCAGCGCGCCAGTCTCCCCAGGTGCGCGGTCCCTTCCACCTGCTGCTCTTGGGCACGTGCCCGCTCAGCCTGGACGCTTCCACCGCCTCTCGGCCACAGGCCAGGACAGTGAGCTGCACGAAGGCACGGGTGTCCCTCTCACCAGTGTGTGTCCTGTATTACTCATGAGACGCCCGTGCCCGGGCCTGACACCAGCAAATGCTTCTTCATAGGCACTTACAGAGCTGAACGCGCTTCCTTCCCGGGCTGAGACCGCCCTCGGGTCCTCGTCCTCCGCGTCCGGGTGGGGCCGCATCTGTCTGGCGCTGCGCTGGCCTCCCTGCGGTCCTGACCGTCGGGATGGTCCAGCCGGTCTCAGATCCTTTCTCAGACCCAGGCTGTCCTCCCCCCTCGGCCTGCCCGTCTCCTCTCTTCCCTCCCAGCGGCCGCCCGACGGGGACCCACCAGCGTAGGAGCCTTCGGGCGGCGGAGGGGCGTGGGCGGGATCCTGCGGGGGCGAAGGTCTCGGGAAGGAGAGCGGAGGGGGGTGCGGGTGATGCGGGTCGGGGACTTTGAGAACTTTGAGAGGCGGAGTGACCAGAATGCTGCCCGGTGAGAGACAGAGGGGTCGGGGAGGGCGTTAGGATCGCGGAGGTGCTGGCGGGGCTGCGGTCCCGGCGGGTGGGGGTCAGGGTTCGGGGCGAAGCTGGGGTGAGAAGGGAAGGGTGGGGAGCGTCTAGAAG
>NW_028074504.1:0-543 GCF_014824575.4 Sturnira hondurensis
AATATTAAAGCTGTGAGCATAAAATATGTACTAACACAGAAGTTGTCCAACCGGGTTACACATTACAATCACAAATGGGGGACAGGGACAACGGTAAAGAAATGCTAATGACTGGGCCACACTGAAGACCAATGGAATCACAGCTCTTGAGAAGCCCAGGCATCTGTATCTTTATTTTTTAAGATTTTATTTATTTATCTTTAGAGGGGAAGGGAAGGGGAGAAGGAGAGAAACATCAATGTATGGTTGCCTCTCGTGAGTCCCCTGCTTGGAACTGGCCTGCAACCCAGGCATGTGCCCTGACTGGGAATTGAACCATGATCGTGTGGTTCACGTGTGGTTCACGTGTTGTTCACAGGCCTGCGCTCAATCCACTGAGCTACACCGGCCAGGGCAGCATCTGTATTTTTAAACACTGATCAATAATGTAGCCAGAGTTGAGAGCCCCTAACAAGTATTCCTGACAACATCTAAACCATTACACACATAACAAGAGTATGTTTCAGTATCATACTAGAGTTTCTAAATTACAAGAGCTTTGAT
>NW_028074505.1:0-1922 GCF_014824575.4 Sturnira hondurensis
TCTGCAGTGCCTGAAACAGCTTCTCCAGGAGTCTTGAAATTGCATGTAACTGATAGGAATCCGTAGTCAATTTGCGGATTCTTATTGCTGGAAGTAGAGCTTTGTACACTGAGTTGGCCCGTGCACGGCATATTGAGTGGGCTCGGGGAGTGAGGCTGGGCAGCTGGCTGCACACAGGCCCTGGGTCAGCATCTGGGTTCCCGTCCCAGCCTTGCAGTTTGCTCTCTACGTGACCTTGAGAAAGTCACTTGCGTCTTTGCCTTTCTGCTCTGTAAAATAGCAGTAAAAGCATCACCTCACAGGATGATTGTGAGGGCTGGAGGGGTTGACATGAACCCACCGCAAGGCCTGGAACACAAGCGGCCGCCGTAGAGGGCACCTGCAAGTCAGCGCAGGAAGCCCGTGGTGCGCGGGCAGGGTGCGTGGGCAGGGAGCGTGGGCAGGGAGCTGGGAGCCCTGTCATTGTGTCCACGCAGGCCAGCAAGCTGTGCTCACGCTGTGTGTCCACCCTTAGTCACACGTGATCAGGCCACTGCCGTCCTGCTGAGCCCATCTCCTCCCCTCATCTGCTCCAGTCTCCCAGGAGGTGGACACTGTCAGTCATGCCGAGGGCCCTGGGGATGAAACCTGCCGTGTGCTGGTCCGACCAGGAGTTTTCGACCTCAGTGTAACCTACGCTCCTCTTCGGGGGAAGCAAACCCAATTTATTTATTTTTGATTTCAAAAAGTGCATGCAACTTCATAGTTGCCCGTATGAAAATGGACAGAAACGCACGCACTGAGTTGTCCACTGTCTGGAGACCCAGAGGAAGCAGTGGTCTCGGGGGACTCTCACTGAGCGCCCTTTTTGGGGGGTGGGGGATGATCTTTTTAAAATATTTCTTAAAATTTACAAAGTAGTACCCATTTTTTGAAGGAAATGGTGATTCATCAGTTTAATTTTTTTTCTCAGTCCCGACACTGTATTGGAAACTGAGAGGTGGGGAAGTACCCACAAGGCGAGCCCTCCCTGCAAAGGACTGGGACCACGCCGGGAGAGCAGCTGGCACCAGCGGAGACGGCAGGGTGGGGTCAGTGCAATGCCGCTGGGAAGGACACAGAAAACGATGTGGTAACCACACACAGACGGGTGACAGGCTGGGGACATTGAGTGAAGATTCCTGCAGGAGGTGACTGACGATGGAGCTGGACCTCAAAGGACGGGTGGCACTTCCTCGGGGGATGATGGACACAGCCCGTGGTAAAGGTAGCAGGAAAGACAACACAGTCGCTGTCACGGGTGCAGGGACGCCACACTGTCTCACGGTCACAGAAGGGCTCAGTGGAATCCAGCGAGAGGCGTGTCTGCCACAGAGAGGTTAGTGGGGACCCCGTGGAGCTGGACATGCGTGAAGTTCTCTGGGAAGTGATTAAAAGATCACCTGAGGATGTGCGTGTTTACCCAGTGGCAGTGCCAGAAAGACATGCAGAAACACAGCTCCACCCGGCAGTACCGTGAGAGTGTGCACTCGAGGGGTGTTGTGCTGTGAACACAGCTTGGGCGATGCCTCCCAGCCTGGTGTCTGTACTTTCTGTGCTCTGCCGGTGAAACACCTGGAGGCAGACAGCTGGTGATGTCAGCCGGTGATGTCATGGGCAAGGCATGGGAGGGGTGTGCTCACATGGAGCCCAGTGGTGACATCTCACCCCACTGTGTGACCTCTCCTGCATCTTCCGTGTCCCACCGGCGGTGGTTATGGCCCTGCTACTCTGTCACTACCTGCAGCAGCATCCGGGCTTCATCTCCCTGTCCCTGTCACTGGGACGTTTCTCCTCCTTTCCCATTGTTGCCACCACCACGGAGAAAATGAAAATTAAATGTAATCATTTTATTTTTTTTAAGATTTTATTTATTTATTTATCTTTAGAGGGGAAGGAGAGGG
>NW_028074506.1:0-902 GCF_014824575.4 Sturnira hondurensis
GCGCCGCCCTCATGGAAGTGGTCTGTCGGGACGCGTGCGATGGCCATGAGATTGGAAGGGTACAGTAACTCCTGTTTAGTGTTATTCAATAATAAATGTTTCAGCTTGTGAAGGTATAAACTGACTCAACATTTTAGAAGCATGTTATATACTGAGAATTCTTTTCTGCAGTGTATTTTGGTGAACTTACTATCATTCCGAATTTTTATTTTGTTTAGTCATATGTTTTGCTTAATTCTATTTAGAATCTTAATTAGTACAGAATTTTCCCTCAGAATAATCTCTTTGCTGATTTTGAGGTCAGCCTGACACTGGTAGAAACAACAGAGAAGCTTCAGGTAACCTCCTACTAGTGGGAAGTTACACAGCATGTGAATTGTGTGTTGGAAACCATGGGAAACAGGATTCTAAGAAGTGGGGTAAAATATAAGCTGTAAGAAATTCGAATTATGTTTTTGAAAAAGGTGTTTGTATTCTTATGCATGGACAAAAGACTAGGAGGAGATAGACTAAAATGGATTAACTGGTTTTTTAACTTGAAAAAATTTTTTAAAAGATTTTATTTATTTATTTTTAGAGAGAGGGGAAGGGAAGGCGAAAGAGAGAGAGAGAAACATCAAATATCAGGCAACCAAACGTCGTGTGGTTGCCTCTCACTTGCCCCCCACTGGGCACCTGGCCTGCAACCCAGGCCTGTGCCCCGACTTAGAATCAAACTGGCAGTGTTTGGGTTCACAGGCCTGCACTCAATCCACTGAGCCACACCATACAAGGCTATTTATTTATTTTTAGAGGTGGGGAAAGGAGGGAGGAAATGAGGGAGAGAAACATTGACTGGTTGCCTCTCACTTGCCCCCCACTGGGGACCCGGCCTGCCACCCAGGCCTGTGCCCTGCCCGGGA
>NW_028074507.1:0-1587 GCF_014824575.4 Sturnira hondurensis
TTTGGCTCAGAGGCTCAGCCTGTGGCCAGCAGAGTCCCAGCAGGGACACAGCCGAGGGACCTCGCTCTGTTCTTCCTCCCAGCAGGACCCTCGGGCCCCCTGCCTGGCGCCTCCGTCTCCCAGGTGGGGTGCCCGCCGATGGGCAGCTGGGCTGTGGCCAGGAGACCCTGTGTGGAAGAGAATGGAGAGAAAACCACCTGGAACAAAAAGTCCTGAGCGGCCACCGCTGAGTCCCTTCGAGGAGGAGACAGGTTTCCAGAAAGTGACCTTGGCTGTGGCCTCAGCCCACCCCGTCCTGGTCTCCCACCGCACGGGGTTTACTGCAGAACCCCCCTTTGACAAGCGTCTTCTCGAAGCAAAAGGAGCCCGATTCCCGTAACTGCAATTGTGTCGCCATGGTGACGGGGGCAGACCCAAGACTCTGGTCTGCAGCCAGTGCAGCCACTGTCCCCACCCTGTCCTTGTGTGAGGGGTGGTGATGAGTCCCCACGCCCTTCCACGGATGAGGGCTGAGTCACAGGTGTCGCAGAGGACGGGGTGAAATTGAGCCTGAAATTGCTGCTTATCGCAGTCGCCGGGGAAGAGCCCTCCCAGTGGACTCTGTCCGTGACAGCCAGTCAGAACCACGGCTGCGTGTGAGGGAGGCCCCTGATGCCGGCAGCCTCAGCGGGGGTTGAGTGGGGAATCACCGTCAAGTTCTCGGGCCAGGGCTAGTGGGGGAACGAGGCAAGATGAAGAATTCATTTCACGCACAGTTACGTAGACTATAAAAATACACAATCTCATTTCATCCTTATGGTAACAGTTACGGGTCGAAGTGTGAACCCTCAAAAATAAAAAGGCGTTGACGTCCTAACCCCTGGTGTCTCTAAATGTATCTGGAAGTAAAGCCACCGTAGGTGTCATTACTTGAGGTAAAGTCAGACCAGCATGGGGGGGGGGGGCTGATTCAGCGTGACTGGCATTTATAGGAAGATGGCAATGCAAGGAGAATGCCAGGTGACTTCAAATGTGAGGACTGGCATGGTGTGTCTGCAAGCCAAGGACGCGAAGGGGTGCCGGCCACCATCGGAAGCTGGGAGAGACGAGGTGTCTCCACTGTAGGTGGCAGGTACCTGTCTGGCCAGGCCCAGCAAACCTTGGCCTTTTCTGCCCTTCCTGGCCGAGTGACCACTAGGGGGCGATGTAGCCTCACTGCTGAGCCTCGTGCAGGCCCCAGGAGGGCCTGCCCAGGGGACAAGGAGGAGACTCCCTGTCCCTCCCTGCCTGGTGTGTCTAGCCTGGGACATTTGCCTTTACGTGCACCTGCCAAACAGAAGAAGGCTGATGTCCCAGAGGAGCCATGTCCATCTCACACCTGACCAGCCTGCCCAGATCTTTCAAGTTGCCTCACGCTGAATGCATTTGCCTAGAGCTTCCAGGGACTAGGACTCGGCCGGCCGTGAGCTAGTGAGTCCCTGCCCTCGCGGGGTGACATTCCAGGGAGAGGGGACAGTCAGGAATATGCATCGTGTATGGAAATGGGGCAGGGTGAAGGGATGGGGCTGCTTTAGGCAGGGCTTCGTGGCGGAGGCAGTTGAGCAGGGA
>NW_028074508.1:0-515 GCF_014824575.4 Sturnira hondurensis
TTTTGTTGGCTGCATGACACAGACCTTTCTCTTCTTGATTTTTGCTGCCACCGAATGTCTTCTCCTGGTGGTGATGTCCTATGACAGGTATGTGGCCATCTGCCTGCCCCTTCGGTATTCTACCATCATGACCTGGAGAGTCTGCCTCACACTGGCAGTGACTTCCTGGACTGTAGGAGTCCTCCCAGCATTAGTACATATGGTGTTACTTTTACGGTTGCCGTTCTGTGGGCCCCAGAAAGTGAATCACTTTTTCTGTGAGCTACTAGCTGTTCTCAAACTCGCCTGTGCAGATACACACCTTAACGAGGTTGTGATTGTGGCTGGGGTGGTGTTGATGATGGTCGGACCACTGTTCCCAATTGCGTTTTCCTATGGTCATATTCTACATGCCATCCTGAAGATCCAGTCAGGAGAGGGGCGCTGGAAAGCTTTCTCCACCTGTTCCTCCCATCTATGTGTTGTGGGGCTCTTTTATGGCACAGCCATTATTTTGTATGTTGGACCCCAACATG
>NW_028074509.1:0-857 GCF_014824575.4 Sturnira hondurensis
TACAAAAAGCCGGCATGTACAATGCAGGGTTAGAATGCTACAAAGAGAATGAGACATGACATTGCTCCCCTGTAGTTCTCCAGACGAGGCTTCACCCAGCAAACAGTAGCGTGTGGTTAAGCACCAGGAGAGTGACATAGCTAATGGTTTCCTACATGGTTCTTTCTGCAGCCAAGTTCTGTGGGCAGCATTTTCCTTAATATAGAAATGCTGGCATTGAGAAATTTTCATATTCCAGTATTAAGTCATGTCTAAAAGTTATAATTATTAATTTTAAAATATTACCTATAAAAACCTGGTGTCTCAAATGCATGTGAAAACATTGTTGGCGAATACGATGTCAGTCAGTCAGTATCTGTTGGCAGAGTCAGGACACTAGGGGCTTCCTCACACCCTCTTTCTCATCTCCCAGTTCTTTCCTTTCACTTCCTCCCACACTTGTCCTAAGAGAAAGAGAATGAGTTTCAAGGTGTAGAGATCTGAGTTCAAATCCTGTGGAACTGGGCTGATTACTTGATCAATCTGTGGCTCTGATCCCTCAGAGGTAACGTGGGGATAATACTTACACAATTCAATGCCAGACCAAGAGTAGGTTCTCAATAAATATTTGTTATATGGAGGAATGAATGATGCCAGTAATGTTTTTTTAATATATATGTTATTGATTATACCATTACAGTTGTTCTATTCCCCCCATTCATTCCCCTCCACCCTGTACACCCCCTCTCCCATCATTCTCCCCCCCCCTTAGTTTATAACCACGTGTCTCAACTTCTTTACATTCTATATTTCCCCTACTATTCTGGCCCTCCCCCTATCTATTTTCTACCTACTGTCTATGCTATTTTCTGTACCTT
>NW_028074510.1:0-1445 GCF_014824575.4 Sturnira hondurensis
ATTGGTGGAATGGTGAAGTTGCCTGAAAAGTTGCAGATGGCAGTGGAAAAAAAGTGGTGACTATGTTGTTCAGTCGTTGTTTAGTCACGTTGCTGGGGGAAAATGAAAAGCGTGCCTGTCATGGCACCTGATGGTAAAAAGTGAACTAACCTTTCTGCCAAGTTCTGTGTGTTCCGAGTGTCGGTCTCTGCTGCCATCTAGGGGCCAGTTTGAGGAATGACGCCTCAGTACAGGTCCGCAGTGGAAGTGGTTGATTCCAGTGGAATGACTTTTGATGACAGGTTTTTAAAAAAAAAATTTTAAGTGTCTTTTTATAGATTTTATTTGTTCTTTACTTTTTTTAGAGAGAGAGAGGAGGGGAAGGAGAAAGAGAGGGAGAGACACATCAATGTATGAGAGAGAAACGTTGATCAGTTGCCTATCACATGCCACCGCCTGGGGACCTGGCCCACAGCCCAGGCTTGTGTCCTGACTGGGGACAGAACCAGTGACCTTCTGGTTTGCCGGCCCNTGATGGTAAAAAGTGAACTAACCTTTCTGCCAAGTTCTGTGTGTTCCGAGTGTCGGTCTCTGCTGCCATCTCGTGGCCATTTTGAGGAATGACGCCTCAGTACAGGTCCGCAGTGGAAGTGGTTGATTCCAGTGGAATGACTTTTGATGACAGGTTTTTTTAAAAAAAATTTTAAGTGTCTTTTTATAGATTTTATTTGTTCTTTAGTTTTTTTAGAGAGAGAGAGGAGGGGAAGGAGAAAGAGAGGGAGAGACACATCAGTGTATGAGAGAGAAACATTGATCAGTTGCCTATCACATGCCACCACCTGGGGACCTGGCTCACAGCCCAGGCTTGTGTCCTGACTGGGGACAGAACCAGTGACCTTCTGGTTTGCCGGCCCGTGCTCAGTCCACTGAGCCACACCAGCCAGGGCTTGATGGCAGGGGATTTTACAAGTGCATTTGAAAATGTCTAAATGTCAGGGCTGTCCATCTACCTTGTCACTGGTTTACAGATTAACAGGCAGGAGAGCAATTAGCGTGTTTTATGTGACATTTCTTGGATCTGACTGTGTAGTGTGATAGAGTCGGGTTTGTCCAATTTCCAGGTGTGCTTGAAAATTGTCATTTGCTTGGTTGCAGCTTTCATAAGCAACACAGAGGTACAATTTATGTGCAATTCTACACCAAGAGTTAAAGGAAAGGAAAGTAAAACACAAGCACTCTCATTTTTTGTATGTTCCCTACAGAAATGTTTATAGGGTTATTTTGCCAGCTTTGCTGAGATTGACTTTACTATTTTAGGTTCATTGTACCCGTAAAAAGCAAAGGAACCGTTTTGTGAAGCCAATAGTAACAGTGTGTTCCCAACTGTCTGTCTCTGCTGCCATCTGGTGGTCATTTTTTGAGAATGACACCTCAGTTCAGGTGAGCAGGAAAAGTGATTGATTCCA
>NW_028074511.1:0-658 GCF_014824575.4 Sturnira hondurensis
CTGGCTGGTATAGCTCAGTGGATTGAGCTCGGGCCTGTGAACCAGACGATCACGGTTCGATTCCCAGTCAGGGCACATGCCTGGCTTGCAGGTCAGTTCCCCGCAGGGGCCAGTTCCCAGCAGGGGATGCACGAGAAGCAACCATACATTGATGTTTCTCTTCCTCTCTCCTTCCCTTCCCCTCTAAAGATAAATAAATAAATATTAAAAAAAAAAAAAAGAAAATAAACTCCAGTGGGGCGCTGGCTGGTGTAGCTCAGTGGATTGAGCACAAGCCTGCGAACCAGAGGATCGCGGTTCGATTCCCAGTCAGGGCACACGCCTGGGTTGCAGGCCTTTCCCTGCAGGCCAGTTCCCAGCAGGGGACGCACAAAAGGCAACCATTCATTGATGTTTCTTTCCCTCTCTCCTTCCCCTGTAAAGATAAATAAATAAAATCTTTAAGAAAATAAATAAACTCCAGTGGGGAATCCCCTCAGAGATTACTTCATCCCCAAGTGAGAGAGCATGGTAGATTGGCCAGAGAGGAACAGGAGTCAGGCATGTAAGACAGGTGGTTGGAGAAGTATTTTGAAACAGAGGAGTTCTCAGTGTATTCGAAATGGGCTACCGCTGAATGAAATGAAGCATGAATATCTGGTGTGAGGCTTGAGGAAGG
>NW_028074512.1:0-998 GCF_014824575.4 Sturnira hondurensis
TGTTCCTCTAATTTGTGACTATAATCAACCAGTTCTGTGAGCATCCTGATAAGCAGTGTCTTGAATTGTGCTTCTGAGAGGCTGGCAATTTCTCGGTCGCTGACAGTTATCGGCTCTGGGACTTTGAGTTCTTCCTGAGCCATCTTTTGGGCTGTTTATGCCTGTTACATATCAGGATTGGAGCCCTAGGTCTTCACCTGAGCAGGGCAACTCAGTCGCTGGGTTGTGATGCTGTATGTGGGGGCGGGGTCAAAGAGAAGCAATGGCATCCCGTCTGCCATCTCCTGCCGCAGCCCCCACAGGTGCCGCAGCTGCCACCGTGGAGTTTCGTCCCACTACACCTGAGTGTGCCACCGCAGTCAGCCCTCACCCCCTGGGGCCTGTGTGGTCCATCTCACTGTGCGCGAATGTGTGACCGTGGTCAGTCTGCCCCACACCCTGACTGGGTCTGGGCCACTTGCGCGCCTAGGTCTGGGGATCTGTCCTGCCCGACCCTGCTCTGCTGCTGACTCCGCCCCTCTTAGCGTCCTGGTTGAATGGTTAGTGGTTGTTGGACACCCATATAACTCAATTTTCTGTTTTGTGGTTGTGTCTTTTGTTCTCCAAACCTTTGTTGTATTCAAACTTGGTTGTGGGAGAAGGCACAGTGTTTCCACCTATGCCTCCATCTTGGCGGAAGTTCGGTCTCAGTTTTTTATTTGACAGCCCTTTCATGCTGATACCTGTATGATCAGTCACTCATCTCTCGGGTAACAAAGGAGATTTGGTTTTTGAACAAATTGCTACTTGAAAAGTTTCCCAGAACAAATTAAGCTTGAGAACTGAAGTTCCACTGTACCAACTTTGATTTGCCATTGCATATGGAAAATGTCCAAGTTCTCCACGGCTCTTCTTTTTGGTTTCTTCCACAACCAGTCTGTTATCCACACTTCTCCCATTGCTTGTTTTTCTTTCAACTGATAAGTCTCAAGGCTGAATTCTGGTGTTTTTATATGTAT
>NW_028074513.1:0-4487 GCF_014824575.4 Sturnira hondurensis
CTATCATAAACAAAGCAACAAACAACAAGTGCTGGAGAGGTTGTGGGGAAACGGGGACCCTAGTTCACTGTTGGTGGCATTGCAGACTGGTACAACCACTATGGAAAACAGTATGGAATTTTCTAAGAAAACTAAAAATGGATGTGCCTTTTGACCCAGCAATCCCACTCTTAGGAGTAAGAACCTATGCACCCCAATGTTCATAGCAGCACAATTCACAATAGCGAAGAGTTGGAAGCAACCTAGATGCCCATCGGTCAATGACTGGATCACAAAACTATGGTACATTTACACAATGGATTTCTATGCCGCAGAAAGGAAGAAGGAACTACCACCCTTTGCAACATCATGGATGGAACTGGAAAGCATTATGCTGAGTGAAATATGCCAGGCAGTGAAAGACAAATATCATATGATCTCACCATTAACAGGAATCTAAACAAACCAAACAAGCAAGCAAAATATGACCAATGACACTCAAATATGGAACAGGCTGACAGGGTCCAGAGGGAGAGGGGAGAGAATCATAGGGGAAAAGGGAATGGACTCACATGAACAAGTATAAAGGACACATGGACAATAACTAGGGGTGGGGGTTGGAAAGGGGAGGGAGGCGGGGAGCATGGGGTGGGGGGCGGGCAGGGTTGTGAATATAAGACAGAAACCTGTAGTTGAACAAGAATTAAATAAAAATTATATAAAAAAACAAAAACAAAAAAAAACAAAAACAAAAAACCCACCGTAACAAATTTAAAATTATACAAATCATACAAAGTTTGTTCTGAGGTCAGAAATGAATTAAAATTATATGACATTCTGGAAAAAATGAAAATGTGAAAACAGTTAAAAGATTTTTGGTTGCTTGGATTTCTAGGGGAGAGAGCATGGGAATATAGAGCATTTTTAGGATGGTGAAGCTATTCTGAAAGATCTTGCAATGGTAGATATATGGCATTATGCATTTGTCAAAACTCATAGAAATGCACAACAGAATTGTGAACACTAATGTACGCTATGGAGTTTAGTTAAAAATAATATGTCAGAATTGATTAGTTAATTCTAACAAATGTACCACACTAATAGCTGTTAATAGCAGAGGGAACTGCTTAGGAGAGGAGGTATATGGTAATTCCCTAAGCCATCTCTTTAATTTTTCTGTAAACTTAATGCTGCTCTAAAAATGAAAGTCTACTAATTTAAAAATTACTTGTATATAGTGTATTTTCTTTAGAAATGATTGACAGAGAGATATCAGTGGGAATTTAATGTATATTAGACATTATTCTTTATCACATTTCTTTGCCACGAAATATTTTCTCTAGTGCTTTACCAAAATCCCAATGATTTCTGAATAGGCATGGCTAGACCTTTCATTTTAATTTTTTATACAATATTTAATGCAGTAACTCAGGGATTGTCAAACTCATTTTCACCAGGGGCCACATCAGCCTCGCAGTTGCCTTCAAAAGGCTGAATGTAATTTTAGGATTGTATAAATGTAACTACTCCTTAAGTAGGGGCAAGGAGCTCTGTGTTGCTACCGGGTAGAACCAAGGTGCCGGGCTGATAAAACAAGGTGGAGGACCAGATTCAGCCCGCAGCCTTGTGTTTGTCACCTGCACACTAACCCATAAGGATAAGAAAAAAATGTTAACAAAATATACAACCAAACAAAATAAAGGTAGTGTTATGATTTGGGAGCACAAATATTTGAGAAAATGTTGACAAACTGGATTGAGCAATACATTCAAAAGATCATACACCACGATAAAGTGTGATGCAGCTACATTTAAAAAATAGCTTTGCCAAAATAGAATTCATGTACTATATATTTCACAAATTTAAGGTATAAAATTCAATGGTTTTTTATATATCCACTCTTTGTGTACAACATGGAATTGTAGAAAAGTTTTCCTTATTGATTAATAGAGCTGATTATCACCCATATATGCAAACTAGCTTAGGATGACCCAAGAAATCTCAAGGTATTAACTTGCTTTAAGGACTTCCTGGAGTAGCATTGTTGACAAGCACCTGACAGTTGCAAAAATAAGTCTTTACTGGAGTAAGGTGCCTCTACCCTGGAACTCAAGAAATTCTGTATATACTTTTCTCTTACCACCTTAACAAATTAGCAGAAACTTAGTGACCTACAACACCACATATTTATCTTTAAAGATCTATAGGTTAGATGACATTTGAAGAATCTATGGATTAGCATCTATGTATCAGAAGTCCAACAGTACTCTCCCTAGGCTAAAAGTCATCCCTTTGTCTTTTCAAGGTTCTAAATAGGGCACTAACATTCCTTGACTTATACACATTTAAAGCGAACAATACTGTACCTCTTTGATGATTCTTTCTTACCATTCTTTCCCACAGTCATATCTCCTCAAAATTTTCTTTGGCCTGCCTGTTCTACTTTCAAGGACCCTTGTGATTACAGAGGGATCACCTGATTAATTCAGGGTCATACTTCTGTTTTATCTTAAACTAACTAGAGACCTTAATTCCATTTCAGTCTTCCTTTCCCACTGTCATATAATCTAACATATTCACATGTTCCAAAGATTAGGATATAGACATCTTTGTGGATATGACATTATTTTCCTTACAACAATTCTCAATATAGACATTTTTTAGTGGCAATGAGTAGTACAGAGTCAAGAGCAGCTGAACATGTGGCATGCTATGAGCAAGAACAAACAAACAGATTGGCGAAAGAAATGAAGTAAAAAACTTCATATGTTGAAATGATTAGATATTATTTTAAAAACTGTGGGACTACATTTTCCAAGATGGCGACAGAGTAGCACCGAGGGAACCGAGCTCTCGTGCATCTGGTGGAAAATCCGGGCAAATCTACCGAAGAATAGCATAATCAACCAACAGTTCCCCAACATTTATGAAAATAGGAGACCAGAGAGTGTAATGGAGGAACCAAACAGCGGCAGGTCGGCAAGGAATCCAGACCAGTGAAGACAAAAGCGGCTGCGCATCCCCGGGAGGCCAGGGGCTGCGCCCGGGCCCGGGCACTCCCAGGGCAGGCGAACTCTGGTGGAGCATGAGTACCAATGAGAATTGGCACGCAAAGGGGGCTGGCACCATCAGGGGGAAACAGGAGCCCCATCTGAATCCAGGGCCGGGGCGCCGGTGACGGAGTGAACGCTGGAGAACCGGCATTCGGTGGACGGGCAACGCACTCCTCGGGAGAGAACTGACTCTCCCCTCCCCATCTAGGCAGGCAGATTAGTACAGGGCAGAGACCCCTGGGCTTAAGTTAACATAGAGGATGGCAACTGCGGACACTGCGGTTGCCAGCCTGCCAGCACGCCAGCCCGCCAGCCCGCCAGCCTGAGGGATTTAAGAAGGACACTGTCATTGCTGATCTTTTGGGATTGGGCTGGCCTGAGAGACAGGCTTTGTGGACAAGTCTCTATTGGGAAAGCCTGGGTCCCGAGGAGAAGGACAGTGCCGGATACTGGGGGACACAGGCAGCCTCCCAGGGCTGTACGCTAACACAGACCAATCAGCAGCGTGCTAGCGCTTGCCAGCAAACCTGCCCTCAGAGACGCGGCAACCAGAAAACCCGGTTTGGACAGTTTGAAACCGACAAAGGAAGGGTGCTTCCTTGTTTTTCCTTTTTTCCTCCTTCTCTAGTGTGTGTGTGTTTTCCCTCCCCCCCCCTTTTTTCCTCTTTTTTTACTTTCTTTTTTTATTTTTAATTTTTTAAATATATTTTTTATTTTTTTTCTTTTTCTCTCTCAACCTCTTTTGTAATTAATCTTATATATTGTAAACTGTATTGTTGCTCTATCTTTCAATACTCTGTCCCTCATTTCTTTTCCTTTTTGTCCGGTTTTAGTCCTTCTGTTCTTTCCAAATTTTCTGCTTATACCCCTTTTCTCATGACTTTTGCGTGTGTGTGTGCGTGTGTCAGATTGTTTGTTTGTGCGTTGTGTAGTTGTCTTTTGAGGTGTATTATTATTATTTTTGTATTATTCTTACTCCTTTTTTCATTTCAAGAATATCTTTGTATCCCACCTCTTTCTGTACAGGTTTTTTTAATCCTGGCTGGGTATACTGTACTACCTGACAGGTTCGCACTGCTCCTTCCTCCACAGTGTTTTGCTGATTTTCTATACTTCACGTGCTTTCCTTTGCTATCTACCCAAGCTCTATAACCCCCATTTAGACAGATCACATAGAATTTATCACTTGAGTGTTCCTCTAATATTAGGGTGAAAAAGGGCTGTTCTGTACAACAGTAATACTTCATAACACATCTCTCGGACCTTAGACCAACTTACAGGGACCTGACTTCTATTACTCTATTTACTGATGCGCTACACCCAGTTACTAACCTGTACTGTCACCTTACCTCAAATCTGACCACCCACAACCACATTGCTTTCTAGATACAACTCACAAGACCCCCCCTTCTTAACAAGACACTTAACTTATGCCCGCCCTTTCCTAAAAGTGGT
>NW_028074514.1:0-535 GCF_014824575.4 Sturnira hondurensis
GCTTAATTCCCTTTATACTGGAGGTTAATAGTCCTCTTTCCTTCTAGGTACACATTCACTCTCTTTTAAATCAACTCTGCTAGAATAAACTTCATCAGTTATTTCAGCACAGTCATGCATTAGCGCAGCTGAGTCAGGTTCCAGCAGAAGGGAAGCAGGATTTAACTTACAGGGTTTTTTTAAAAATTTTTTTTTAATTTTTTAATTTTTAAAAATATTTTATTTATTTATTTATCTTTAGAGGGGAAGGGAAGGAGAGAGGGAGAGAAACATCAATGTATGGTTGCCTCTTGTGCGTCCCCTGCTGGGAACTGGCCTGCAGGGAACCCGCCTGCAACCCAGGCATGTGCCCTGACTGGGAATCGAACCGCGGTCCTCTGGTTCACAGGCTCGCGCTCAATCCACAAAAAATTTTGTTTTTTATTGCATTTTTCCATTACATATATCCCCTTTATGCCCCCTCCCCACTGTAATCACCACACCCTTGTCCATGTCCATGAGTCTTTTTCCCTTTTGCTAACCCCCCTAGTCCTGC
>NW_028074515.1:0-1805 GCF_014824575.4 Sturnira hondurensis
GGACATACAGATGGCCAATAGACTTATGAAAAGATGCTCCATGTCACTAATTATCAGACAAGGGCAAATCAAAACCACAATGAGCTATCCTCTCACACCTGTCAGAATAGCTATCATCAATAAATCAATAAACAACAAGTGTTGGCAAGGGTGTGGAGAAAGGGACCTCATGCACTTTTGGTGGGAATGCAGACTGGTGTCGTCACTTTGGAAAGCAGTGTGGAGATACCTCAAAAAATTAAAACTGGATTTGCCTTTTGATCCAGCTATCCCACATCTGGGAATATATCTGAAGAAACCCAAAACACTAATTCAAAAGAACACAAGCAATACTCTGTTCATTGCAGCATTATTTACAATGGCCAAGATGTGGACATAGCTCAATGGTCCACCAGCAGATGAGTGGATAAAACAACTATGGGACATTTACACAATGGAATAGTATTTGGCCATAAAAAAGAAGAAATTTTACCTTTTGCAACAGCATGTATGGACCTGGAGAACATTATGGTAAGTGAAATAGGCCAGCCAGAGAAAGGTAAATACCATGTGATTTCACTCATATGTGGAATCTAATGAACAAACTGAACAAATGAGGAAAATTGGAACAGACTCATAGATGGAGAACAGATGACAGCTGGGCAAGGGAGGTGAGGGGGTAGAGAAGTTGAGCAAAAAAGGAAAAAGGATTCATGGACATGAACAACAGTGTTGTGATTGCTGGGGGGAAGTGGTATATAAGGGGACTAAATGGTAATGGAAAAATACAATAAAGATTATATTTAAAAAGTAAATAAAACCCAGGACAGAAGATACCAGCACTTCAAAAAATAAGACGCTCTAATTTTTATACGTTGATTTTGTGTCCTAAAACTTCAGTAAATTCATTTATTAGTTCTAGGAGGTTTTTGGTAGTCTTTAGAATAATATAATATATATATATATATATATATATATATATATATATATATGTATATGATCATGTTATTTACAAAGAAAGTTTTACTTCTTCATATCTAATTTGGATGCCTTTTATTTCATTTTCTTGGCTAATTGCTCAGGACTTCCATTACTATGCTGAACTAGAATGATGAGAGCAGGCACCTCTGTCTTGTTTCTGATATTAGAAGAAATGCTGTGACTCCCACCACTGACTATGGTGTTAGCTGTGCTCTTATCACATATGGCCTTTATTACATTGAGATACGTTTCTTCTATACCCGATTTGAGGGGAATTTTTATCATGAAAGGATGTTGAATTGTATGAAATGCCTTTTCTGCATCTTCGAGATAATCATATAATTTTAAAAAAATCTTTATTTCATTCTATTAATGTGGGGCATCACATCTGTCTCTGGGCCACACCGGAAGAAGAAAAGTTGTCTTGGGTCACACATTAAATACATTGAGACACATGATCACAAAAAAATCTTATAATGTTTTAAATAAATTTACAGTTTTGTGTTGGGCCATATTCATAGCCATCATGGGCTATATTGGCCTGCAGGCTGTGGGTTGGACGTCCCCCTAGCATCCCAGGGGTAAATCCCATTTAATCATGATATATCATTCTTTAATGTAGTTTCTTATGTTTTATTGTAGTAAATATAAATAAGACAAAATTTACCATTTTAACTATTTTAAGTGCATGGTTTGGTGGCATTAAGTACATTCACAATGTTGTACAACCATCACTGCTACCCATCTCCACAAATTTTAATCATCTCAGACTAAACTTTGTATTCATTACACAATAACTCTCCATTCCATCCTTCCCCCAGCCACAGATAACCACTATTCTACCT
>NW_028074516.1:0-527 GCF_014824575.4 Sturnira hondurensis
TTACTCTTACACTTTGCTTATGGGAATTCTTTTCTGTCTACTTTTAAGATTTTCCCCCTCGTCTTTGGTATATTGGATGTCATTACTATATCTTGAAGTATACCCTGCTTAACATGTATAGGTTGCCTGAAATAAAAGATTGGGTTCTTTCATCAATTCTGTAAAATTTTATCCATAGTGTCTTTAAATATTGCCTCTCTCTCAGTCTCTTCCTTGTCCCCTTCCATAATGTTGATTAGTAACATTTTGGACATTTTACTTTACTTTTAATACCCTCTTTTATTTCATATGTTTTATGTATTAAACTTGTTTGGTTGTTGTCATTTGCTTGATAATTGTAGAAGCTGTAGTCTTTATTGACATACTAAGACCTTTGCTATTTCTGTTGATTATTATTTCAGTGCAACATTTACTTTATGTTTTAGTATTTTTATTTTTATTTTTATTTTTTTGAACTATGATTTTATATTCAAGCCATGTAAGGTCTAATTTGTGGTTCCAAATTTTTAAGGAAACCTTTTTTCATA
>NW_028074517.1:0-555 GCF_014824575.4 Sturnira hondurensis
CCTTCTCTCCTTCTCTTCCCCTCTAAAGAAAATAAAATAAAATCTTAAAAAAAAAAAACTTTCTCCCTGTACAGAGAGAGAGAGAGAGAGCGCGTGCGCCTATCTTCTAAAGGTTTTCCTTACAGATTTTTTGGACATATTAATTCCCGGTCTTGTCCTATATTTCGAGAATAAGAGGCAAATCAGTGTCCCTTGTACCAAGACACTCACTCTCTCTCTCTCTCTCTCTCTTCTCTCTCTCTCTGACACATGGGGATTTTTTTGCCAAGTCTATTCTATATATTGTCCCTTCCTTGCAGCCCCACATCCCTGCTCAGCTCCGGGCTCTCACCAGCTCCCATCGGGATTAGAGCAATGCGCCTCCTGATAAGTATCCATCTCTACGGTTTCATATCACATTGTAGGGGAGGGGAAATGTGGACCAAATGTCAGGTTTCAGTGACTTTTACTTTTTCTTAAACGTAGTATCATAAAAGGGATTTGGGGTGTGTGGTAAAAAAAAATCAGTAGCAAGTAGCCCAAATCCAAGAATAAAGGAGAACACATAAGCCATAA
>NW_028074518.1:0-646 GCF_014824575.4 Sturnira hondurensis
AAAAGTGAAGAGTGAGTGATTCAAATGCCTGATAGCCAGACTCCAAAATCCGTGGCATCTCTACCAAGCAGCCCTCCTAATCCCCGCAGGTCGACTAACGTCCACATCAGGGATATCTTACTGTAGCAGTGAGAATGCTTAGGCGGGGGATGAGGAACACTGTTTGAAGATACCAAGCCTATCAGGACAAGAAAAGTCCCCCAATCTGTAGTAACTATAGTGCCTGGCATTAAAAGTCAGACAAAGACTGGGGCAAGAATTAAGAGATTTAGAACATGAGTTTAGGATGATAGCTTATTCAAAACCCCAGTTATTAGAAATGAATTACAGGTTGATATGGGATTAATAGCAAAGTTTGCCTCCTAATTCACCAGAAAATGTATAGGTATTCATATTTTCCATAGGGTGGTGGAGCCACTGGTTATGCTTAAGGTATAGTTAAGACGTGTAGTGCTAAAATAACAGTTATAATGATATTTAAAAATATGTATGTCATCAAAACACTGTTATTGTTGGTAGAGTTAGTATTCATGATCCTTAACACTTGGGATTATTGATTTAAATAACAATGGACACCATGCGTCATTAGGTGGAAAGTTTCACAGGAAGACACTGTTCAGTAGAAAGCATAAAGGTCTAGAAATTG
>NW_028074519.1:0-7224 GCF_014824575.4 Sturnira hondurensis
AGATGTTGAATGACATCTAGAACTGTCTCTAAAACTGGTTCTGGTGTGGCCAGCCCACAGAGAACCCCTTCACGCAAGTTTTCCCCAAACATCACTCAGTGGCCTCCTGTCCTGGCACCCATAACCCAGCCACAGGTCTGTGACTCTCAGCCTGAACTAAAAGGAGGAGGGCCTCACCCTTTCCCGATCTTTTCCTTGTGGGCAGGCAACCTCTTAGTCATGAATATCACCACTAACTTTGAAACTCCAATCTATTACTTTATTCATTAGATCCTGAAAATGAATTACATGCACATGGGCGAGCTCTGAAAAGTATATAGATGTCTCTACTGATTTCTCCTATATTGAGTGGAGAAAATATTCTTAGAGATTTTTGCTTTTATTTTTTATCTATTGTTCAAGTACAGTTCTCTGCATTCCCCCCCCCGCCCACTCCCTCCTTAGTTTTCCCCATGTGTCCTTCATAACTCTTCCTGAAAATCCTTTACCCTTTCCCTCTCCTCTGTCCTTCTCCCACCTTCCCTCTGGCTACTCTCAGTTTGTGCTTAAATTCAATGTCTCTGGTTCTGTTTTGCTTGATTATTTGTTTTGTTCATTAGGTTCTACTTCGAGGTGAGATCATATGGTATTTGTCTTTTACCACATGGCTCATTTCACTTAGCAAACTACCTTTTGGTTCCATCCATGCTGTTGCAAAAGGTAGGAGGAGCTCATTCTTTCTTTCTGCTAAGTAGTATTCCATTGTGTCAATGTACCACAGTTTTTTCATCCATTCATTTACTGATGGGCACTTAGGTTGCTTGCAGCACTTGTCTATGGTAAATTGTGCTGCTGTGAACATTGGGGTGCATAGGTTCTTTTGGATTGGTGTTTCAGGGTTCTTAGGACATAATTCCAGCAGAAGAATTGCCAGGTCAAAAAGTAGTTTCATTTTTAGTTTTCTGAGGAAACTCTACTGTTTTCCACAGATGGTGCGCCTGTCTGCATTCCCACCAACAATGTACTAGGATTCCCTTTCCTCCACACCCTCTCCAACACTTGTTTGCTGATTTGTTTATGATGGCCATTCTCGGTGGTGTGAAGTGATAGCTCATTGTGGTTTTAATTTCAGGTTCTCTAATGGCTAGTGATGCTGAGCATCTTTTCATATGTCTCTGGGCCTTCTGCATGTCCTCCTTGGAGAGGTGTCTGTTCAAGTACTTTGCCCATTTTTAAATGGGAGGTTTGTTTTCCTAGAGTGGAGTCATGTGAGTTCTTTATATATTTTGGAGATCAAACCACTGTCCGAGGTATCATTGGCAAATATGTTTTCCTATAGAGTTGGTTGTCTTTGCATTTTAATGCTGTTTCCCTAAGCCATGCAGATGCTTTTCATTTTGATAAGTTCCCATTTGTTTATTCTTCCCTTTCTGTCCCTTGCTTTAGGGGGCAAAATAGCAGGACACAAAGTCAATATTTGGTAAGCAAAGGCATTTTTGAACACCAACAATGAAATATCAAAAACAGAAAAAATCATAAAAAATCCCATTTGATACAGCAAAAAGAAAAATAAAATTCCTAGGAATAAACCCAGGCAAGAAAGCAAAACACCTGTGCTCAGAAAACTACACAACACTGAAGAAAGAAACTAAGGAAGACACACACAAATGGAAGCATGTGCCATGTTCATGGATTGGAAGAATTAACATCATCAAAATGTCCATCCTACCAAAAGCAATTTATAGATTCAACACAATCCCTATTTAAGTACCAAATACATATTTCACAGATATAGAAAACACATCTCAACAATTTCTATGCAACCATAAACAACCCCCAATAGCCACAGCAATTTTGAGAAAGAAGAACAAAGTAGGAGGGATTACAATACCTGATATCAAACAGTATTACAAGGCCACTGGAATCAAAACAGACGGGTACGGTATAAGAGCAGACATAGACCAGTGGAACAGAACAGAGAGCCCCGAAATAAACCCAAGTTTCTATGGGCAATTAATATTTGACAAAGTGGGCAGAAGCATAAAATGGAGCAAAAGTAGCCCCCTCAACAAATGCTGTTGGGATATCTAGCCAGCTACAAGCAAAAAAAATGAAAGTTGATCACCAACTTCCACCACACACAAAAATAAATTCCTGGTGGATAAAAGACATATGTCATGATACCATCCATGTCCTGGAGGAAAACATAGGCAGGAAAATCTCAGATATCCCACTCAACAACATTTTCACCTCTATGTTCCCTAAAGCAAGGAATTTTCACAGTTTAAATTTTTTTTAAATCAAACTGTTGGGAATCAGATAAGATTGAGGTGAAAACAAAGTTGCATGTCTCCCCGGGACACCAAGGCAGCGCCCTGGGTGTTAGAATAGAGGCTCTGATGACAGTGGGCAATGGTCATGCTTGGACGTGGATAGAAAGGCCAATGAGAGTGTCCTGATAGAACTGACCTGTGCTAAAACTTCTGACATTAAAGCATAAGTGGCTTTAAATAAGAAAATGATTACAAAATTGTTACAGTAATTNCATTTAACAAGTGATGTGCACTAGGTTCAGGAAGCTTAGCTTATGTCAAACTCGCATGGCTGGAAATTGACAGAGCTCGAGTGTAAATTTAGCTCTGCCTGTGTCTGAATGGAAATGACTAAACATTGTTGTCTTAAGAGAGAAACACCAGAACCAGGCTTTCCCTCCATATGTCACCTGACAGGTCTATGACCAGAGATGACCCCTTCACAAGGTTCCTCCTCATGGCCTGTCCACAAAATAACTCCCCATGCTCAGGTTCTCCTTTGGCTGTGCATGGGAACCTACTGTTCATTGGCCCTAGTTCTGAAATCAGACCCTGCTTCTCGGAACACCCTCCCGAGGCACGGTCTCAACACCATTCAAACCCTGAAATCTACACACTTTTGGCTGGAATTGAACATCCTTCTGGCCTGGATCCAACACATTCCTGCACCTGGGATGGACTTCTCTTGACCCTGGGATAGAACACCCTCCCGACTGATACACCACCCTCCCAACACTGGGATAGAAAGACATCCCAGTCCAGACTTCAGACAGCCACCCTCCTGGCCATCTGTCCACACAGGGTCCTCCCACAGAAAGCCCATCAGAAACACCTGGGATCCACACCATGCTAGGATTTATCATTTCTACAGGAATCAGCCCAATAAGTGATTCCTCTGTAAACCAAGTCTGCTGAGAATGCTGGATGACTAAGCGAAAAAAGAAACTCATGGAGATGCTCCCGATAAAGAAAGTCTTTCTCGAGAGTAAAGGAAAATACTCACGAGGAACCAGGCAGAGTCACCTACAGAGAGTGTCTCTGGGTGCAACCTTCAGGCTCTACTTCCTCACCTTGCCATGGATTTTGGAGGGCACCCTCCCCCAGGGCTGGGTCCGGGCATTCCCAGACAATGAGTAGGCTTGGATCACTAGGTCACAGGTGTATCAGAGATTTGCTCTTGGGCTTACAGGCCTGCACGTGTCTTCAATAGAAGCTGCACAGTGTTTCCCTTTATTTCCCTTTGATGAGAGAAGGGGAGGACATGCTACTCAAGTCTCCACAACAAGCCTAAGAGAGTCCCTGTCACAAAAGTGGACATGGAAATAGAAAATTAACCTCAGAAAAGACACCAATGTCTCTCTTAACACCTGCTGTGTGTATTTTGTCTGTAATGACATGGGTACCTTGCCAGAATAGAGAGGATGTGATGCTGTGTGACCGAGGACACCACCATTTCCCATGGCAAAAGGGTGATGATCAAAATCATCAGGGAGAGTAACCGTAATCAAAATGGCCCAAGCATATCTTGAATGTTCCCAAACTGGTGCAGTCCAGCTGGGTGAGCCAGAGGTTCCGCACGTGTAGGAGGCAATCTGTCCTACCAGACTCCCCTTGCTTCTCGGTGAAATCAGCTGTGAGAAAAAACCACTGTATTAAAATGGCCAGAAATGCTCAAAAAATGAACACCAACCACCACATACATTTCGTATAATTTATTAGAAATGGAAGGGACTGGTAAACAGAGCTTATTTGGACACTTCATAAACAAAGGTACAAAGTCAGCAGAAGGCGCCCGACCCGCTTTCCACGGAAAAACTCCACCCAGGGGACAGTCTCCACTCGGACAGGTGCTGTGTCAAACCTGCAGTGCTGTCCCCAGGCCTCTGCCCAGTGTCCCCAAAGGGAGGCAGTTCCCAACTTCCCACAAATGCATTACCTAGCTTCTTATTTACAGTAAAGTGCAAAAGCTACTTTTCCAAACTGGTTTAATTTCCTATGCATCAACTTAAATTTACAACTTCACATAATATAAAATACCATTATATTATGGTATTACTGGCCATCACTGCTTTCAGAGGATAGAAAGGCCTGCAGGTGCTCATACAGGACACTCCAAAGGATTCAGGCACAGGGTCCCTCTGACATCCCTGGGGAGGGAGGGCTCTCAGCAGCAGGGGCAGGCTCTTCGGCAGGCAGCACTTAGGAAGGGGTCAGGAGCCTGGACTTCCACTGGCCTCCCTTTAACCTTCTGAAGGCCATTCTGAGGGGCGGGTGGGTCTTCTGGGGACCTGGAGGGTGCTGGGACACAAGGCAGGGGTATACAGTGCTGAGGTGAGGTCCCTTGCTTGGAGGCTGCAGGTCAACACTTTCTCCCTGGGCAGGTGTCTTACTGGGAGCCTGAGCTGCCAGTGTAGGTGTGAGTGCTGCAGAACTTGCTGGAGGAAGGCCTGGCTGGACACATCCTGGGTCTGCCCTCTGGGTGCTCTTCTGGGGGGGCAGGAAGGGGCCAATTCTGGGCTTCTTTGGTGGGTTCTGGCAAGTCTGCACATGGCTCTGTACAGCCCTCTTGCCAGGTGCCTTGAAGGTGACTATGGAGTCCTGCTCAGAACTGTGAGCTGAAGCCTGCCCCATGCTTGGTGAGTTGATGCCTGGGTGCTTGGTCTGTGCCTGAGGGTTGAGACCACGACCTGGACTATGTGGCATGAAGCCAGGACCATGGAAAAAGCCTGTGCTTGTTGGGTAATGGATGTCACTGACAGGCACTCCCTGTCTGTTACTTAGCACCAGTGGTGCGAAGGTGTCCCTGTCAGCTCTGTGGATGGGAGACACTGTGGTTGTGTCATGAGGTTGCCTGACAGGGCTCCTAGTGTTGAGACCAGGGCCTCCCACCCCTCTCCTCTGGGTATTGTGGACTGGCTTAGGCTGTGTTGGGTGCTGGAGGCAAAGACAAAAAGAGACTACACGTTAGAATTTCCTCTCCATCAAGGACAAAATAAGAGAGAACAAAACAGGAGAATGAAGATCTTACAACAAGACATGCACAGAAATTGCTGTGCCCACAGTCAGGGTAAGGATGAGGAGGTCACTGACCTCAGCGTTGGTGACAGTGACAGAAGTCACAAAGTCCCCTCCCTACCAATCTTGACAGCAGAAAACACACAAAATTCTTACAAGTGTTCCCAGTTAGTGAAGGGAAACAAACCCGATACTTCCTTCGTTCAGGGAAGGGACACAACTCATGGTGTTTGAGGGCAGTTTGACAGTTAATGAGCTTGGGAGGTAATTTGAGCATAGGGTTCCTAATTTTAACAAGCCAGTTTTCCCAAAAGGGATCCGACCTTCTGGAAACATTGAGGGACCTCATAACCCCACCCTCCCGCAGCACAGTGTTGGCTCACATGCAAGTGTAAGACACAAGCAGAGGCACCCTGGAAGGTGACATTAGGAAAATACTCTCCAGAAAGTAGCTAAGTCCCAGTAGAAGTCGCCAAATTCCCTCCCTTAGATCACACTGAGGGGAGTGGGTTTGACCCCGAGAAGTAGAACAGCCAGGACACCGGGGACACTCACCCTCACGTAGTCACAGGATTCTGTCTGGTTTTCCCAGGGTGGCTGCAGCCTCACCAGGGGTCTTCTGGGAAACCTCTGGAGCAAAGCCTGTCTCTGCTGGTCTTCTTGGCTGCAGGACACAATGTGGTGAGTGAAAGTCGCTCCACTCCTTGTCTTCAGTGGAGACAAAGCTTTGTGTGGCCCAGGCCCTGAACCTGTTTTCATGTGACACCCAGACTGAGGCTGGGTGCCTTTGCCACCCCAGCTCTCCTGTCCCCTCACTGTCTTCTCCTGGGGACCTGCAGGCTTGTCCTTAAAGGACTTTCATTCCACACCATGGCCTCTCTGCCTATCCTTCCAGAAGTCCCCGATGATCTCACCCCTGTCACGGGCCCTCACTGGCCCAGTGATCCCCCAGTGGGAAAATGACCACCTGACAGTGACCCTGGAGACAGCAGAGGTCTCCTTCTCTCTCTCCCTGTCCCTGACCTTGCTGGAGATGGTACTGCAGATCATGGAGAGACAGGGACTCCAGCCCCATGGATTTCCCCCAGGGTTGGGCTCCAACCCACACAGTGCTCACCTGGACCTCTGCTCCTCCTCCCCGGCAGGCCTGGTAGCAGGCCCTGCGGTCCCTGGGTCCCGCAGGTTGCACAGTTGTCGGTTTTCCTTCATCTTCTGGGAGCCCAGGGGCTGAGGGGCTAGGGCCCCATCCCAGTGCTTCAAGGGACACCGGATGTTGCTTGCCTTGTGCCCAAAGGCCCCACAGTCTTTGCATTTCACCTGAGGAGGGAGAACTGGGACAGTGAGTCACCCAAACCACAGGCAGATTTGAACAGGGAATAAGAGGAGTGAGTGATAGACTGTGAATATAGATTAGGGACTGGGGCCAAAACCTAGGGCTCACCAGGTGCCTGCTGTTGGAGATATTATGGGGGTGTCCACAACCCGAGTCAGTGAGAGGAATGCAGGAGAAACAGTTTCAGGACTGAGCAGGGACATTTACCAAACGAAATCTTTTGGACACAAAAGGGGCTGCAAGCACCCTAACTAGGAAATGAGGTTGCTGCCCTGAAACCAAAAGACCACCCTCCCTGTTGAATATCACCCCACTGGCTATTCCTGAATAGAGGAAAGACGCACCGATTATGGGCACAGAACATGCCATGTCCAAACTCTGTTTCTGTAGCACATGGCACCCCAGACTCCCGACAGCACCAAGGCCCTACTCACCCTGGGATCCTCCTCCTCTGCTGGGGGAACCCTGAGAGGCACCGGGGCCCTTGGCTGCTTCGGCCCTTTCTGGGCCCTCAGGGGTTGGCACGGCCTGACCTGTGGGTGACGACCCTTCATCTACAACACTGTCTGGAGACTTTGCCTCAGT
>NW_028074520.1:0-687 GCF_014824575.4 Sturnira hondurensis
GAAGAAGGGAAAGGGTCTTCACAGAACGTGTGGACAAAGCCAAAAGGGTGTAGGACTGAGGGGGGGGATGTGGGAGTGAGTGGGGCAGGGGGAGAGAGGTGGGGGTAAAATGGAGACAACTGTACTTGAACAACAATAAAAAATAAAAATAAAAATAAAATTTTACTGAACTTGAAATTCTTGAAAGACCACTTACATTTGTGATATGATTAGTTTTCTCACAGAAATAAAGAATGCTTACATTTACTGATTTGCGAATATTGAACCATCCTTGCATCCCTGGGATGAATCCCGTTTGACCATGGTGTATGATCTTTTTAATGTATTGTTGGATGTGATTTGCCAATATTTTGTTGAGGATTTTAGCGTCTACGTTCATCAGCAATATTGGCCTGAAGTTTTCTTTCTTTGTTGTGTCTTTATCTGGTTTTGGAATTAGGATGATGTTGGCTTAATAAAAAGAGTTTGAGAGTCTTCCATCATTTTGAATTTTTTAGTCTGTGAAGGATAGGAGTTAGCTCTTCCTTAAATGCTTTGTAGAATTCTCCTGTGAAACCATCTGGTCCAGGGCTTTTGTGTGATGGGAGTTTTTGATTACTGCTTCAAACATGAAAAGATGCTCAATATTGCTATCTATCGGAGAGATGCAAATTAAAACCACAATGAGATACCACTTTACACTGGTCA
>NW_028074521.1:0-524 GCF_014824575.4 Sturnira hondurensis
GATAAAGCCGCGGGTGGTGGAGATGGCGGACAGAAGAAAGAGAACAAAGAAGTGGCCGCTGGTGGTGGTGGTGGAGAGAAGAAAGAGAAAGGAGGTGAAAAGAAAGAAGGGGATGGAGGGAAGAAAGAGGAGGCAGGTGGTGCGCCTAAGATGGAGTTGAGCAAGATGGAGTATAATGGGTATCCAGCACAGGGACCTAGCTACTGGTTTGATGGTGGGTACGGTCAAAGTCATTCAGTGGAGCCAGTTTATAGTAATTATGATTTTCATCACTATAATCAGGGGTATTATGCGGTTAATCAACAAGCGTTTGGAAATCATCCAGAAGGGAATATGAATCAAGGTTATCATGTGATGGACCCTCGTAATTTGCATGCACCTCAGATGTTCAGTGATGAAAATCCCAATGCTTGTTCTATCATGTGATTCCGTGGCGAAGACCGCGAGGATCGGAATCGAATCGGACGGCGATGGAGGGGAGATTGCAAAAATTGTAAATGTACCATGGAGTAATATTTTCGTAG
>NW_028074522.1:0-501 GCF_014824575.4 Sturnira hondurensis
AACTGACACAGAGGAGAACAGCGTAATGGTTTCTCTCTCTTAGAAATGCCTTAAAAAAAAAGAGTCTTTTCTCTCCTTTTTTTTCCTTTGTCTTCAAGCTCCAAGAGTGAGTTAAGGGTTCTAATATTTCTATTAACCTTTTCTTATCCAGATACCTGTGCTTCATTAATCCCTACCACTTCTCAGAAGAAAAACGTTATTCAAGCAAATTTACATGCCTAAAAATTGAATTGTAAAGATACCAACCACTGTTCCTGAGACCTTTTCCCATACATAGCACTTAATAGAAATGATAGCACTTTTACTCAGAGAATTTCTGGGTGGAAACATAAGGGATGTTAGCTTTTAATTGTATTGTGCAGATGATGACATTGGGTACCCATGAAAAACACATTCTCTGCTTTTCCACTTCTCACAGCACACCTACTGTTACCGAACAAGGGTCCGAGGGGGGGGGGCAATACTTGGCCCACCAAGGGATGCCAAAAACTGCTACAGAAA
>NW_028074523.1:0-631 GCF_014824575.4 Sturnira hondurensis
CTGTTTCGGGGACCAACTGGGAAGGATTCACGGTTGGCGATGGGACATCACCCTGCAGGGTCTTGGCCCAGTCCAACCCCACCTCCAACCCTGCTCCTGGAGGAAGGTTATCGAGGGTAAGCCCAGCTCCCAGTGTAGTTTGCCGGGCGCAGCGGCCGGGGCAGAAGGGGCCAAGGTTGGGACAGCCCTGGGAACAGGAAAGGGGGTCGTGGCAGACTCTGCTGCTGGTGTCCCTCTTGGCCCGGACACTAGGTGCTCTCTCTTCTTCTCCCCTCGCTGAGCTGCTTCCACTGGGGGGCGCTGTGGCAGGGCATGAAGTTAGAGGGCTCCGGCCTGGCTTTACGCCCATCCCTTCATCTCCAGCCCACCCTGCCCTGCATGCCCCGTGGGTCCCTGTCCCTGTCTGCTCACAGAGCAACAACCCAAGTGGGAGAATCCACGAGGGCAGCCACGGGGTCTCCGCAGCAGGTGCAGATGGGGCCTCGCGAGCAGTGCTCCTAGACACAGCAGTGCAGTGTCGACGTGACGGACACGGAAAGCTCCCACGCCTGTGTCACACGCTCTTTTGGTGCTGAAGCCGGAGCCAGTGACAATATGTCTGTCCGATCCATCTGACGCAGAGGGCTCAGGA
>NW_028074524.1:0-1223 GCF_014824575.4 Sturnira hondurensis
GGTCATAGGCATACACCCTATGAAAACAGAAGAACACACAGGTTAATTCACAAAACAATCCCCAAACCAGTCTCTGTGCCTGTGAGACTGTCTTTTCGGAAGACATTCCATTGCAAGGTCCTTCGAACCTGTAAACTGTACATCTTCAGTGACATTACAAACCTGGTTTCAACTCTTTAATTAAAAACTTTCAAGACAGTTAGCTGCGCCATTCTGATGTCTAATACTGAGCACTGTGATTTTCCTTGAACTACGATTTTTCTCCTTAAGATTACCTTCACTGTTATTACAGGGACTACTTTGGGTCCTGCTTTTGATTTTGCCTGTTCGTTTGCATAAACACACTAAGAGCAGTCTGGATCACTTATGATCCTTAAGTCCGCTTTGCTGGAACTCACACAGGGAACCCTTAGATTGACTTCTCAGTCCGCCCCTCAGGGCACAGAAGCAGAGCCACACATCTGCCATCTGGCTTCGCCTGTACTGGTCGTTTCACTCAAATCCTTGAGCCTCCATTGTGCCTACAGGTTCCTTTTAGCCATCTTTCAGGAAGACAACCTTCGTTCCTTCCCCGGAAAGACTGGCATGGACCGCACAACCAACCAAAATACTAGGCTTTTCTCGTGGGCTTTCGCTAGCTTCGCAAGTCAATCCCAGTTCCTCGGGGCCTTCTGGTGACAACCAGAACCCATACATGCCTCCTACAGGCGTGGCATTCCAGTCAAAGTCCTGGTTAACAAAACCACTGTTAATGACTGGTCTTATTGGTTTTATGCAAAGAAACCTTACATCATCATTCATTCCTTCTAAGTGCCAAATTCTAGAGGGATCAGGTAGGGAGAAAAATACAAAGCATAATGGAAAATCTTTTTCCTTATTCACTTTCTCATAGAGTATGAAGTTTCAACCTTTTCTGGAATCCTCAATTTCCTTTTCAGAGCAGATACAGAGCAAAATCTGGAACACTGAATTCCGAAACAATACACAGGTAGAGGCATTCTCTTGCACCAATGCGTCCACTGGTGCCTCGCAGAGACATACTCCTTCAGGCCCGGTCTCTTGGCAGAGACATGGCTTTGCCTCAGGCTGATACACTTATCAGCCCCAAATGACCCTTCCTGGGTCCCAGATGGCAAAGGCATTCTCCCCAACCGGATACAGGCGACCATTGCTAGGTCTTCAGGTATGGAGACAAGCTCCTTCAGGCCCGGTCTCATGGCAGA
>NW_028074525.1:0-1777 GCF_014824575.4 Sturnira hondurensis
GATATTTCTCTCCTTCTCTCCTTCCCTTCCCCTCTAAATATAAATAAATAAATTTAAAAAAAGAAAAGAAAAGAAGAGAGAGCACCCAAATAAACACAATCAGAAATGAAAGAGGAGAGATTACAACTGATACCACATTAATAGAAAGGATTGTAAGAAATTACTATTCGGAACTGTATGCCAAGAAATTTGAAAACCTAGGTGAAATGGACAAATTTCTAGAAAAATATAATCTTACAAAACTCAATGAAAAAGAAGCAGAAAACCTGAACAGGCCAATAACAGCAAATGAAATTGAAGCAGTAATCAAAAAACTCCCATCACACAAAAGTCCTGGACCAGATGGTTTCACAGGAGAATTCTACAAAACCTTTAAGGAAGAGCTAACCCCTATTCTTCACAGACTCTTCCAAAAAATCCAAAAGGAGGGAAAACTCCCCAACTCTTTTTTTGAAGTCAGCATCACCCTAATTCCAAAGCCAGATAGAGACAGAACAAAGAAAGAAGATTACAAGCCAATATTGCCGATGAACATAGACGCTAAAATCCTCAACAAAATAGTGTCAAATCGCATCCAGCAATACATCAAAGAGATCATACACCACTACCAAGTGGGATTCATCCCAGGGATGCAAGGATTGTTCAATATATGGAAATCAATAAATGTAATACACCATATAAACAAAAGCAAAGACAAAAATCACATGGTCATATCAATAGATGCAGAAAAAGCTTTTGATAAGGTACAACACCCATTGATGATAAAGGTACTCAGAAAAATGGGAATAGAGGGAGCATTCCTCAACATAATAAAGGCCATATATGAAAGACCCACAGCCAACATCATACTCAATGGGCAAAAACTAAAAGCTTTCCACTAAGATCAGGAACAAGACAAGGTTGCCCACTTTCACCACTCTTATTCAATAAAGTATTAGAAGTTCTAGCCACAGTGATCAGATAAGAAAAGGAAATAAAAGCATCCAAATTGGGAAGGAGGAAACAAAACTGGCATTGTTTGCAGATGACATGATAGTGTACATGGAAAATCCTATAGCCTCTAACAAAAAATTGCTGGAACTAATAAATGAATTTGGCAAAACAGCGGGATACAAAGTCAATATCCAGAAATCAAAGGCATTTTTGTATAACAACAATGAAGCAACAGAAGCAGAAATCAAGAAAAAATCCCATTCCATATAGCAAAAACAAAAATAAAATATCTGGGAATAAACCTAACCAAGGAGGTAAAAGACCTGTACACAGAAAACTACACAACACTGAAGAAAGAAATCAAGGAAGACACAAATAAATGGAAACATATACTGTGTTCATGGATTGGAAGAATTAACATCATCCAAATGTCCATACTACCCAAAGCAATTTACAGATTCAATGCAATACCTGTTAAAGTACCAATGGCATATTTCACAGATATAGAACAAACACTTCAAAAATTTATATGGAACCATAAAAGACCCCAAATAGCAGCTGCAATGTTGAGAATAAGAACAAAGTAGGAGGGATCACAATACCTGATATCAAACAGTATTACAAGGCAACTGTAATCAAAACAGCCTGGTACTGGCACAAAAACAGGCACATAGACCAATGGAATAGAACAGAGAGCCCGGAAATAAACCCAAATCCCTATAGTCAATTAATATTCGACAAAGGGGGCAATAACATAAAATAGAGTAAAGATAGCCTCTTCAACAAATGGTGTTGGGAGAACTGGACAGCTACATGCAAAAAAATGAAACTTGAGCATGAACTT
>NW_028074526.1:0-1712 GCF_014824575.4 Sturnira hondurensis
AGCTTCTGGAGGCTCCTGACCTTACTGGGAATGGAGGAATAGGCCTTTCCCCTCCACGTTTCAAGTCTCCCTGAGGAGTCACTAACATACATAGTCCTCATGGAACCCCAGATGTTACAGGTAAGGGAACAAAAAGCACACAGACGGCTGGTAACAGGGTCATATTCTAGACACTCCACTATCTCCCAGTGGAGGTGCTACATTTTAAAGGAGAAACTCCTCAGATTTGTGTGCCTTTGCCTAGACCCAGGCTCTATGTTCTCTGGCAATGACAGAAATCTGCTTTGAGGATTTCTCTTCCATGATCACTTCTCCCATTTACCACACAGTTTCAGAGTATACAAAGACAGCATAGGTACTAGAGTCACACAGCCTAAAGTTTGAGTTCTCAAATGGTGATGAGCAGGGCATTGAGCCCTGGAACTGAGAGAGGGGATCTGATGAGAGGTGAGGAGTGAAAACTAAGGCCCCTGCAGGTAGAGCCATGGGGGTCAGTGGCCTCTCCAGGTACAGCATCTTGGCTTCTATGCCTCCTTCCAGATGAACTCCTGACCCCCTGTAGTACACCGAGGGCCCAGCCCTTGTTTGCCCTCTGTGGTGTGAAAGCCATGACAGGTGCAAAGGAATGAAAGGCTCCCTACAGGCAGTGAACAGACCACTTATTAGAGCCTGTGCCCATTTTCGTGAGCCATGAACCTCATGAAAGTTTTTTTAGGCCTGTCACAAGATTTTCCCAAAACGTGCCCAGCATTAGAACAGTAATAATGTTCCAAATTCAGATGATAAGAAATGTGGCTATTTTTATAAAAACCAGGAAACAAATTACAACTAATGAAGACAATATATAAAGAACACCTAACTTACTAGGTAACATGTAAGTGTTAAAGGAAATAAATACCGATCAGAATTCAGCTGATCTCACCAATACTGGTTTTTTCTCTTTCACTGTTATTGCTCTTTAAATAATTCCATGACCCTCACAAAACCTGTAGGCTAAAGGATGATGTTTTTCTTAGTGTTGTAGAGTTTTCAGATAGTTTTGTTGTTTGTTCTTCTGAAAAAAAATAATATAAGTGGTATGATAGTTAATTTTATGTTATAATTTAACCAAGGCACACAGATAATTATTTAAATCATGGTGTAGATATATTTTGCTGTGGAGGTTTTTTTGCTTTTAGGTGAGATTAACAGTTAAATCAGTGGACTTTGAATAAAACATATCACTCTCCATAATCTGGGTGGGTTTCATCCCATCAGTGAAAGAGAAAAAAGATTGGCCCCCCGCCCCGAGGAAGAGGGAGTTTAGCCTCCAGACTGCCTTTGGACTTGAATTCAGCATGGAAGTGCTGTCTTACAGATTTAATGAACCAATGCTTTTAAATCCATGGGGATGTAATGTAAAGCATGGTGATTTAAATCCATACCCTGTTCACCTTACTGGCTGTTTCTCTGATGAACTAAACTAACACAGGTAGTAAAATCAGAACTCTTTGTTACATCCCAAACTTCCCCTAGGAGAGACTTTCACTGACTTTTCCTTTGAGAGTTAATACCAATGAACTAATACCTTTCTTAAAATTTCTTTCTTTTGTTTCTTATAAAAGCAGTGGGAAAACAAGCTATATATGAAGAAGAACAGGCGATATTTTCAAACTGGGCGGAGAGTTCCCAGATAGCTTTAACTGTCTATTATCACTGTTATAATTCTACCT
>NW_028074527.1:0-926 GCF_014824575.4 Sturnira hondurensis
CCTACATGTACAAGTGCTTGAGGAACAACAATAGACACTGCCCAGAGCAAGTAGAAGGAAGACAATAACCAAGATCAGAGCAGAATTAAACAACATAGAAACTAAAAGCACAATTCTAAGGATCAATGGATCCAGGAGCTGGTTTTTGAACAGATAAACAAAATCAACAAGCTTTTAAGCAGGGTCTTCAAGAGAAAAAGGGAGAGAACCCAAATATACAAAATCAGAAATGAAACAGGAGAGATTACAACTGACACCACAGAAATACAAAGAATTGTAAGAAAGTACTATGAAGAACTGTATGCCAAGAAATTGGAAAGGCTATGTGAAATGGACCAATTTCTAGAAAAATATAATTTTCCAAGAAACTTGTCCTGGGTTTAGTGTGTATCTCACTTACTTACTTTGACCTGCATGACTTGCACTTTGACCTGCATGACTTGCATTTTTTTACTGATTTTCTTCTAGAGAGAAAAAGAGAGAGGGGGAGAGAGACAGAGATACCATGACTGATTTCTTGTTCCATTCATTTATACATTCATTGTTTTTTTCTTCTATGTGCCCTGTCTGAGTATCAAAACCCGGACCTTGGTGTGCTGGGATGGCCCTCTAACCACCTGCAGCACAGAGCCAGAGCCTTGCATGACTTGCACATTATGTTGAGCACTCCATGATCTGTGCACAGAAATGCACAGAAACACAAATGTTCGATTTCAGAACTCTCTTGGGTTTCCATTCATTGTACTGCCACCTTGTTTTCTCTGTCTCTGGGAGAACTGGGTAGGGTGTTTCCCCAGCAGAGCATTTAATAACACCCAAAAAACCACCACAGCTTCATGGCTGAGAGAGCTGTTTTTGTTCCTTAGTGCTGGCCTGTCAACTCTAGTCAACAATCCCTCCCCAATAACAAACTGGAACCTCCCCTG
>NW_028074528.1:0-1990 GCF_014824575.4 Sturnira hondurensis
ATGAAAAGGGAATAAATGAAAAGTATACAGGGAAGCAACAGTGAAGGGAAGATAACGGCCTCATCAACGGTCTGGAGCAGAAGGGAGAAATAAACATTCAACTGGAACAGAACGAAGAAATAAGAATTCAAAAACATGAGGAGAGGCTGACAACCTCCAGTACAACTTTGAACGCTCCAACATCTGAATCACAGGGATGCCGGAAGAAGAGGAAGGGCAAGGAATTGAAAGCTTAGGAGAACAAATAATGAAGGAGAACTTCCCCAATCTGGCAAAGTAAATAGATGTGTAAGAAGTCCAGGAGGCCCAGAGAGTCCCAAAGAAGTTGGTCCAAAGGAAGCAGCAAGGCACATTATAATTACATTACCCAAGATGAAAGAGAAAGAGAGAATCTTAAAAGCAGCAAGAAAAAAGTAGAGAAGTTACCTACAAAGGAGTTCCCATAAGATTGTGAGCTGATTTCTCCAAAGAAAGCTTACAGGCAAGAAGGGGCTGGAAAGAAGTATTTGAAGTCATGAACGGCAATGACCTACATCCAAGAGTACTGTATCCAGCAAAACTATTTAGACTGGAAGGGCAGATTAAGTGCTTCCCAGATAAGGTTAAGTTAAAGAAGTTCATCATCACCAAGCCCTTATTATATGACATGGTAAAGGGACTTTACCTAAGAAAAAGAAGAAGATCAAAACTATGAACAGTAAAATGACAACAAACTCACAACTATCATCAATTGAACCTAAAGCAACAAAACCAAAAAGAAAGATAAGTAAGCAAACAACTAGAAGAGGAACAGAATCAGAGGAATGGAGATCCCATGCAGGGTTATCAGCAGCGAGGAGTGGGTAGTCATGTTCCCCAGGGGGAGCTGACAGCACCTCTACCCACCAATCAGTAGGTAAGTCCCTCACCCCCAGTCCACCAACTGTGTNCTCTTGCTGCCCTTTCTCTTTGTCACCCGAGCCTGTGCTTTTCACCCTTACATCAGCGAGGTTGGTTCCGTTCCATGAGAGCTTACCACAAAAGAGAAAAAAAAGAAAGAAAAGAGGCAGAAGGAGGGAGGGAAGAAGAGGGGAGAACTCTTTAAAACAATTGCTACATAAATGACTGAGTGACATGGGGAAACACTGCAAATATTTAATAGAGGAACTGTTAAATAAACTATGGCTTTTGTTCTTGGTAAAATATGCGATAGACTGCAATATTATTGAAAATGTAGAATTTGTGTTTTATGATAAATAAAATAACAGAGACAAAATTCTTACAAATTATAGTCCCAGCTATGTATAAGAATGCACCTTAAAGACATTGGACACCTGGCTGGTGTAGCTCAGTGGATTGAGCGCGGGCCTGTGAACCAGACAATCACAGTTCGATTCCCAGTCAGGGCACATTCCTGGGTTGCAGGCCAATTCCCAGCAGGGGCCAATTCCCAGCAGGGGATGCACAAAAGGCAACCATACATTGGTGTTTCTCTTCCTCTCTCCTTCCCTTCCCCTCTAAAGATAAATGAATAAAATATTTAAAAAAAAAAGACATTGGACATAGACAAGTTGGGCAGCGGTATACCTAAATATTAATAGTGGTTTTCACTGTGTAGCATAACTATATTTCTGTATTTTAATAATTTCTAATTAAAATAATTAAAGAAAAATACTAATATTTTACATGAATCGATAATACTTATATTTCCACATAGGCAAAAGTAAAGTGAAAAGTAATTTAACTACTTTGCAGAATCCGCAAAATATTTTCAGTCTTCTGCCCTGTAATGTGGAAAATAACAAATAGTTGTTTACTTGCTTCATAAATCTATGTACTGCAAAAAATGCAAATGCGAGAAAATATCTAAAAGCAGCTATGAGTTCTTATACTCTGTAACTTTAATGAATTAGATAGTAAGAATAAATATTTGATAAACACTCCTTTTATTTTATTTATTTATTCATTTATTTTTAATATATTTTATTGATTATACCATTACAGTTATTCT
>NW_028074529.1:0-638 GCF_014824575.4 Sturnira hondurensis
GTGCCTCATAAGCAGGTGCAAGGCCTGCGACCAGCCCTGATGACGCTCCTCGAAGGTGGAGGGCAGCCCCGAGGAGGCCTGGCCCCGAGGAGGACACCTGTGACAAAGCTGAATCTAACATTATTCAACTGGGCATTTACCAAACATACGTTTTCTGGAACACCTATTAACATTCTCACCACCGCCCTTTGGAAACAATCTGTTAAACACAAAATGACCCGTTACCTAGTGAATACAGGTAGATCTAGAGAGAATGACACTCAGATACCAGCAGTGGTGACCTGAGCACTGTGGAATTTCAGATGATAAGAATTTCCTACAAAACACATGCATTATTTTCATCATTTGAAAAAAATGCAACATTTTGGGAGGATGGAAATGCCACACTGTTCCACTTCCATCCTAAACTTTTCACCGGTGAAAGTACATTTGGTACTTCAAAGGCCAATACGCTGATTTGGAGAAAAGCAGGAAGATTTGGCAATCGGTAGATTGCCTCATGTGGACCTGCTAGAAAAGAGACGCGGTCGCTTAAATACCGATCTCAGATTTCTGGTGTCCTATGAAAATAAGTGAAGCCAGGAGTCCAGCCCTGGCTGAAGATCAAGAACTTCTCGGCCTCTCTAATTTCCTGTTTA